>NW_019384830.1:340291-352294 GCF_000671375.1 Centruroides sculpturatus
TACAGTACATGCATTCGTAAATTTAGATTACTTTTTTCTGTACTCTATTAAAAACTAAAATTTATTTGTTTGTAAGCTTAAAATAGATTCTTATTAACCATTTATTATTAAAAATGCATTAATAAATAAAATACAGAACTGGGAATAGTAATTTATAGTTTAGTCTAGTGACAAGCAGATTCGGAGACAAGTAAATTCGACTTACGTCGTTTTTCGACTTAAGTCGTTTTCCTGGAACCAATTACCAACGTAAGGCGAGGTATACCTGTATTGTCTCTCTTATAGAATCTCTTCATTTTATGTTGCTTTGTAATACTCTTTACGTGTCGTAATTTATAATAATTCTTTACATACAACATCAGTTATATATGTACAGTACATATGTATATTCATTAAATAATTATTTTTTTATTAACTTTTTCAAAAATATCATTTATAATCAATGGTAACATAAAAGGAAACATTATAATTTAAAATAATGCAAAACAAATTAATGATCTTAAAAAAATTGGTTTATAGTGTTTAATTGATTGCTTGGATAAATGTGGCATTCTGTGAGGGTAAAACTTTGACAATCATATATAGCTTAAAAAGTTTGATTTTTTGAAATTTTAGATTTTTTTGTGTAATCGCCGGAAAATTCCAAAATTTTTCATTAGCTAGAAGAGTAACCTGATCCCACTGAGATACATAATCAAAAGTAAAATATTGTAATGCCAAATTCATTAACTTCATTTTTCATTGTAACTGATTCAATATTCAGCAATTCAATTACAGTAGAAGTTCATTAATCCAGCATCTACAAAACCAGAATAGTGCTAGATTATCAAATGTTTAGATTTTCACAAAATTCAGTAATTTATTTGAGATTGAACATGGCATACATTGCTGTATATTTTGTACCATACCAACACATTCTGTTGTATGCTTCCAATTTGTTTATGTGTACGCTTTATTCAGTCTGAAGACAATACATTGACTATACTATGTTAAGATTAACTGAAAAATCTGCAAAAATGTTAACAAGCATGTTATTACACAAAATCAACAATCCTAATGATTCATGTGCATACAAATATATCATTTATTTTCCAGAAATACTGTATACATATGATTCACAAAAGCTACACATTATCAGAAAATGGCACAGACTTCTAGTACTTTTTCAAAATTTAAAGTATACTGTATGTTTTCAAATGTTACTTATGTTCAGCACATTATCTGGATTTTTTTTTTTATGAATTACAGAACAATTCTTTAATGAAATTAAAAATTAATATATATAAAGTTGACCTTCATTTGCTTAACTTCATCCTTATTCGTATAAAATTGCTGCAAGCTTGAAAAAAAAACAATAAAATTGCAGTCTTGCGTAATATTCGAAGTACTTACAGATGCAGACTAGATCTAATCAGGTCCAGTCTTCATCTATACCAAAATCAAGAGTCTACTTAATCACAAATATTCGTAATTTTGTGTATTAACAGTGCTATGGATTAAACACATTCTTACATATAATTTATGTTTATACTCGAAAAATACTCCACTTTATTATTAAAGCTTTTTTTACGTTCGCGGCTATAATAAAGAATATTAAAAAAAAGAATTATAAAGTTTTGCTTTTGTTTAACGGTAGAATAGCCTACATATGCGAATACTGTACATTACGATTTTTATATTCATGATAACAGAGAAATTTTGTTGTTGTTATCGAAACCGTGTTGTTATTTATGTTTGTATACTGGCACAAGGAAGTCACCTTCTTTATCGACACTTGGCAAGTTTTCAATCTTTATTCAGTTAGGTAACTGAATAAAAATTGAAAACTTGCCAAGTGTCGATAAAGAAGGTGACTTCATTGTGCCAGTATACAAACAGAAAAATTATTTATTGTAACATGGTTTAAACTTCAGGTTCAGATTTTTATTTATTTTAAATATATGGTATTCACATTAAACTAGCAGTGTCTTTTCCCTGTGTATAATATTTATTTTGGTAATAACAAAGTTATAGCGGTCATCTAACAGCTTCCAGGAAAAATATTTGAATTAAAATAGCGTGACTTCCTGTGCAAACAGGAAGTTCTTGTATAGTTAAACTAAGCTTACCGTCCCTATTCTTTCCATACTTTGGCTCCATTTACACTTATCCGACTCGTTTTCGAGAGTAAGTAAACACAGATAATAAGAGTTTAAAAGTCTACAATTTTCTATAAATTGCAGTAAATAACGTCTCAAATAAAACTTAGTTGGGAAATATGTTTTGATTAATTTCAAGTGATTATGAATTAATCAGTTGAGAACCCGAAACATTAAAACACTATGCGTTTTTTCTTTATCTGCATGCGAATTATATTCTGCAACATATTCTAAAATGTGTAAATAATTTAATAAAAAAATGCACAACGTCGGAAATTTTGAATGTAGTTAAATAAACAAGTGAAAAGTATTTAGATATTGAGAGTATAGATAATAATATTTGAAAAGATTTTAATTATATTTCACAATATACAACTTTAAATTATAACTTGAATAATTTAATACGAATTTTTAATATTTTATAAATTTACAATAAAATATAAAATAATGTGCATACGTGCACAAGGAAAATAATGTTAACCNAATTTCTTTGTGGTTTTTAATTGTAAAAGTGTCAGAAACCTAAAATGAAAGGCTGACACTTGATCTTTTTTAACCTTGTGAAATTTTTACCAATTTTTACCTGTGTATAAGATTTCTTCAAAACATTTTTTTAAGACTGTTACTTCAGTGGTAGTGTATAAGGGATGAAGATGGACTCAAAAGTTATTTTTGACTTTTTGTACATAGTCTAAACTTCAAATTATGAAGAAAATACATCCTGAGTAATCAAAAATTATTAAAAAAATAATTTTTAATGACACAATAAACACGATTATTATTTTAAAAAAAATTTTAGGCTTAACATTGACAAAAATTCAACATGGTGTCACAGGCAACAGACAAAAATTTCAACATCGGATAGGTTAAATTTCATATACATATTACAAATGCTTGATGTGGATGCAGTTGATAACAGATGTCTGGGCAAAACTGGACTATCATCTTGACAAGTCCTAGCATATCAATTCCACAACAAGGTGTTATGGCATTAGGGACTAATACACAGATTTTGCCTCCAATGCCACAAAACATGAATAGCAAGAAGCATTTGAAAGATTAAGATTAGCTGTAACTATAACTCATTTTAGACCATTATGACCACAAAGTGCCAATCAAATCACACACTGACACAAATGGCTATAACCTGACCACAATTCTGGATCAGTTTCAGAGAGACTGACTTGTAGTAATAGCCTATGCCAATTGTATATTAACAAAGTAAGAAAACTCAACAAAAGAAAGGAGATGCTTGGCAATCATTTGGTCCATTAGGAAGTTTTGGGAATATGCTTACAAGTGTCCATTTCAGTGGTAATCAATTGCCATCCTATGCTAACTTAAAAATCTTTGAGATTCCTCCTTTTTGTTTCATAGACCCTGCAGCCACAGAAATAATCATATGCAATCAGCCAGATAAAATAAAGTTTAAATTCTATTTTTGGATCATTGAATTACCAGGAACATTTTCATATACTTGCAAATGCAGGATTACAAAATTTAAAGAATTATTTCTTAAATACTGTGATGATGATTATTTCTTAAGTCCAGCTGCAAACATCTTGGACTAAAAAAGAAAAAATAATACAAACATCTAAGGAGATAATTAGTATAACCATCTCCACTGACTGGCAACATTACCAACAAATAGATCCAATGATTGAACAGATTATGAATGATACCGATAATCATCAACATTTTTGTATATTAAACAGTATCTTAACAAGCAGATTTACAATCCCTTGGGACCACCTAGTATCTCATAACATACAATCCTTAAGGAGGGAGAGTCCAAAAGATTATCATGACAATCCAATAGTTGACTACTTTAGATATGCCCACACAACACATATCAAAGAATCATCATTGGAAAGGAATGAATCAGTACATAAAGTGATACATCTGAGCTTGTATGAAATGTCAATGTCAGAAATATCTATCTCAAGTAGTTTATACCAATTCCACCCCAAGAGAACATTGGTATTGATTTCTTGGGGCATTTTTCTAATTTGCTTGTCAGAAATCAATGGATCATGGATGATCTGGGCATTTCATCATCACCCAGACTACAATCAACCAAATGTCATGCGGATCATAAAAATTAGAAGGGTTGTGTATGGAACACAATTGCAATTGTTTAAGGCATGATCAGTCTTTGCATTATTAGAGAAAGAATAAGATGTAAATTAATGAAGCCTTGATAGTTTTCATATTCAAAGTCGATATCTATCAGTTCAAAAGGAAGCGCACTCAAAGTATTCATGTAGGAGTTGAAACACTGTTTTCTTACACACATTATATAATCTGTATCATTCAGCATTAGTCATTTTGGGCTTTTCTGATTCCTTTAAAATTTTTTATTCCAATAATATACATGCCTTACATTTCTGTTCATATTTCCTTTGCAATTTCTTTGACATTATGAATATTTCCTTCAACTTGCAGTTAAGCTGATAAGTATCATCTTAACTTTAAAAATTCTATTTTATCAGTTACTAGCTTACCCATCGCACATTGCTGCGATCTCAGAAGAAAGGAAATTCAAGCAAACTCGTTATGATAAAATTCAATTTACATTTTATTATTTTTATTGAAACTTATTATTATTATTAATTTCCATCGGGAAAACATTTCAAAGTGTCGTTTCAATTCTATTTATTTATTGGAGCGCTTGTGGATACACGATATTTTTTGTTTTTCCGTCTGGTGCGTACACGAATAAATCGGAAGATTTTTCGACGTGTGAGCCGGCCACATACAGTTGTCCATGCGAGAAGCACGGATTCTCCAAATTTAGCCCACACGCACGCGTCGATTGTCAGAAGCGCAATATTCCCCATTTTTATATATATTTTTAAATCCTTTATAATTTTAATTATTTAATTGCTCCTTCCTCTCTTCCTTGGCATGTTGTGAAATTTCTGATAGTTGGATAATAAACCGTTTTATTGTAATTTGTCTTTTTAAATTATTAGATGATATTAAAATTTGGAAAAGGGGATCCCTAGATCGGTAAAATAGGCGAATTTCCTTCTACAACTTCGGTTGTTGTTCGGTATACAGTTAAAGTTTTAACAAAGTTCGAGCGAATACGTAATTAGCAAAAAAAAAGTTGAAATTAAGTGATTAAACAAACATTATTATGAATATCGTAAATAACAGTTCACAAATGCATATATAGAAATATTTTTTGAAGGGGGAAATGGTCTTCACAATTTGAAATCGATCGGACACACTGTGCTCGAATGCTCGTGTAAACGCGCGCCATCTATCGTAGGATAAATGTACTATGCCAAAAACCTTCGCGGGAGTGTATTAAAAATCTTTCCAAAGTTTTATGGCAATCGTACTATGCCACAAACCTTCGCTGGAGTATATTAAACAACTTCCCAAAGTTTCACGCCAATCGGATAAACGGTATGGTAATGCATGAAGGACAGATACACACACACATTCATTTTTATATATATAGATTATTGCTAAATAATATTGTAAAGCCTGTCATTCTGTACAAATCAACACTAATTTCAACATTCTATCTCTTTTGTGATCCAAAGTTTCACTGCCTAAACCTTGCATGGCATTGCCATTTTCAATGTTCATGTGCAACCGCTACCCCTCCCCATACAGCCCCACTATCCAACATTTTAAATAGACAAACCTATCCAACAAAATTTAAATTGTTATATCTTGTAACTATAAATGATGATCTAAGTGTGACAATATCTTGCCATTCTTTTGGTTGCTCCAGATTTCAAAGACCCCCCAATACCGAACCAAATTTAAAGACATTCAGATCAAAAAGAAGTGAGCAATAGATGGATTAGGTAGTACTTGCAATTCCCTGACTTTTTCTGCTAAAATCTTATTTCCTGACTTTCCAGGTCTGTATGGACCCTGTAGATCAAGATTAAAACTTTTCAACAAAATGTTTTGTATAAAGATGTTTATACTCAGGAAAAGTAGTTCCTTGTGGACATGATTATACAAGTTTTAGTATGCTTAAACCTGTTGGGCACGCAAACACCAATACTTGATCAAGAGGCAAACATTTTCTTGTGTGCATGCACTTCTAACTGAATAGATGCTTTCTATATATAGCTTATAATTGCGTGTGTAATTGATATAAAGATAGATGTAGAAATGTTAATTGTTTTAATTGAAGAAAAATGTTCTTTATATGATTTTATGTAGAAAAATCATCATAGTAAAAATGCCATTGACAAACTTTGGGGGGAATTAATTAAATAAAAAAATATATATCTTACCTTAATATAATATACAATATTTCTTCTAACATAATTCTCTTCCATAGTTTGGTGTCTTATTTTTATTTTATCAATTTATTAAAACAATCAAATGTTACTTGGTTCTTTATGAAATACTTGTCTTTTCTTTTCAATAAATTTATTTTTTAATGTCCTTATATTTATAAGGTTATCCCAAAAGTTTAGGTAAAATGATTTTTCATGAAAAACTTTTGAAATACTGAACATTTGATTGATTTAATAAGACAAATGAGGTCACAATGCATCATAATACATATCATTAAAATAATAAATTAAAAAATTTAATAGTTATTAAATTGCTTAGAATAGAATATAATAGAAATTTTGTTAGATTTTGCTGTCCAAAAAGTTTAGATAGTAATAATATTTTATTTGTTTCTAAGCAAATTACTACACAAATTCATAATGAATGACATCAGTTATGACTAACAATAAAATCTAGTAAAATCACATTTTTATAATGGTTATTTTTGGAATTAACAAAGAAATAATGAAAAAAAATCAAGATGCTCAAAAGATAATCAATTTTCTTCAGAAATAACTGATATTTGGAGAGTGAAAGCAAGTGGACATTCAGTAATTGAAATTTCAAGCAAAATAGGTCAGGAATATATAAAGTTTTCGCAAGAAATGAAAATTTTAAACAAGCAACACGTTCAAATCAACCTAAAGTATCATTGCCTACAGATGAAAGACTGGTATCTAGACAAAATTTATCAGTTAGACATGTTTTAAGAGAGTCTAACTTAAATATTTGTAAAAATACTGTGCACAGAATATGTAAACATCCTTACATTAAACCAGTGTTTTTCAACCTGTGGGTCGCGACCCCCAAAGGGGTCGCGAAGCCTTACACGGGGGGGTCGCGGATAAAAGAAAAAGACAAGTGTTTGCAGGTCCTACACTACATTAAAAAAAACTACAATTTCAGCGAGAATTACGGCCCACCCCAGAAAATGATAGTGGAAAAAGTGTTGAGCTGATCTGCAAAAAGAAATAAAAAGTAGAAATGTAGAAGCTGAAAATTCTGATCCTAAACAAAAAAAAAAGGTCAACATCTTCCTGTGCCGAATGTTATAATTAAAGGAAGTTTCATACTTTGTGTGTGTTAAGTTATTGTCGATTTTTCTGAAATTTTCACTTTAATCAACAATAATTTGTCTCAACAGAGAGAAAATTAAATACATAGTTTTTAAAATCACTGATATAGTTTTAATATGGCCCTAGGGGGGTCGCCAGAATTTTTTAACTTGTAAAGGGGTCGCTATTCAAGAAGGTTGAAAAACACTGCATTAAACTAACAAGAATGTGTAAAAAAACAACATCTCAAACCTGAACATCTTAAAGCAAGACTGAAATGGGCCAAAAGCTACATGAAGTAGAAAGATGAATGGTTAAGTACCTTCTTCAGTAATGAAAAAAAAATGGAACTTAATGGTTCTGATGGCTGAAATTACTACTGGCATAATCTGAGAAAAGAAGACAGTGTTTTACAGTAAACAAAGTGGTGGCTCTCTAATGGTGTGGAAAGCATTTGGATTCAATAGAATTTCCAGTCTAGCATTTATTTTTGGATGTCAGACTTCAAAACATTAAGACATTTTAGATCATCATCATCTTCCTATAGCAGAAATGACAGGTGGTCCAAATTGGACATTTCAACAGGACAACACTCCCATTCATTGTTCAAATTCAACCAAACAATTGCTTCAGAATCAAAATGTGAATGTTATGAAATGGCCTGCAACAGGTTCTGACCTAAACCAATACAAAACTTATGGAGAATCATGGCAAGACAGGTGTATGCAGGTGTTTGTCAGTTTTCCAATGTTACAGAACTTAAATGTGCAATTGAGGATTCATGATATAATTTGAAACCAGAATTGCTACAAACCCTTGTGAATTCAATGCCAAACTTGTGCTTGATGTTATTAAAAATAATGGAAGCACAATTAGCCATTAAAAAATTTTTTCAATGATTTTTGAAATTTACCTAAACTTTTGGACAACAATGTTTAGCAAAATTTCTTTTTTTGTAAGAATCTTAATAACTATTAAATTGTTAAATTTATATCTTGTATTTCTCTTCAAATTAAGATATGTATATTTATGCACTATATTACATTATATATAATACAGTCACTCATTAATATAAACTGCTAGGGGAACAGTAGTTAGTTCACTTTATCGAAAATTTGTATTAATGATTTTCGGGTCATCTTATAATTTATGGAGTTTAGGATTAACAGGCAATTAAAATCTCTAAATTATAATATTTGAATTAATTTACAAAAATACATTTCCTATAACGGAAATTCCTATAACGTAGAGAAAAAATTTTACAAAAATACATTAATGATCTAAAAGATTTTCAAATCAAACAAAACGAGGAGGAGACAATATTTGACATTTAAGTGTAGAGCAGTATTTTAGAGTGGTTAAACAGAACAAAGCTAAAAGAAATCTGATTTTTTTTTTCTATTGACGATTGTTTGAAAAAGTACAAAATATTTTTTGGTGTCGAAAGAATAAAAAAAGGAGTAAATTTGGCACAAAGTAGCCAAACCTGGGATCACTGTATGCACCCTGATATGCAAAGTTGCATGTGTTTGCATGGGACCACATCCATTCCATTTAAAGGGGTGAGCATCCTTAAACTAACTATTATTTTCTGAGTACAGAAGAATGATCCAATAAAACCAGATATTTGAATTGCTCTACAAATTGGAGGTTAAACCCATCTTTGCTTACTAGGAGAAAAATCTATTCTACTCAAAATGGAACATTTATTACAATACCACTTTGCTTTTTACACTTTTCAATGTAAATAATAAAATCATTATTGGAAACGGGTTATTTCTTGGGGGCTGTGAAGGTAACTTACAGTTCAATTTAAAGAATTCTGGTAAAATTTTTGTTTCCTTTATCTCATGAAGATTAATGTTGTCACAATGGTATTTTGCCAGGGCAATGGCAAAATCCACTTAATGCAAGAATTCTCTTTATCATTTAAAGATAAGTCAATCATATATGAATTTTTAAAATTTTTAATAAGTGAAATAAAAGATTAAAATTACAAAAAAATTTTNTTATACTTCTACATTAAAAAAAAATTCTATTTTATTAACTTCAAATTACTAAATTTCATAAATTTTTCTTAACTTTATAATAGACTATATAAATTTTTGTTATAGTTCTACAATAAAATAAATAGAATAAGTTGATTTAAACATACATCATCTTCAGGATCTGGATAAGGCCTAGCACAAATGCAGTATTTGCCACAAAAGTTCTGATTATATTTGTTATTAATATTTGTTGGCTCTTTATCCTTTGAAAAGAGTAAGAAGTTAGACATGTTTAAATTTATTTATATTCAAATTAAAAAAGAAATGCTTACTGGATACAGACGACAACGGCTATTTGGAAATCTACTGTTGCCACAATCACAACGAAATTTCCTGTTGAAATAAAATCATTAGTAACTTGAGATTTAATATAAATAAAAAAGGCAACATAATATAGAAATTATCACTGATAAAAAAACAATATTTTAAAATTTTCCCAATTTTTTCCTCAAATCAAACTACTAAAAACAAATGTTTGAAATTTATTCTCAGTTCTACTACTCTATAATTTCTAAAAACTTTTTTGCATAAATAGCCTATAATATTAAAGTTATTTTAATCATCATATACAAGTTACCATATTTACTCGCATATAAGACGAGGTTTTTATTCATTTTTCACTGCTTCAAAAACCTAAGCCGTCCTATATACACGAGCAAAGGATTCTTTGTGCTTTTTGCAATAATTTTTGTGAACTGTATATAGTTCATGCTGCCATTATAGCAGGGTGCTATTGAGGTCAAGGTGAATATTACTTTCAAAGAGATGATACGAAAGTAGCTGGTCACTTAGCAATGATTATAAATGTAGTTATTTCATAGTTGTTGATTGGTATTTTTAATGAATCACATTGCACATTCTGAATCATTAAAAATAAACTTTTTTTAGTTATGTGCATTATAATCTGTTGGTTTTGCTATGTGGGTATCATGTGCATGGAAAAGCATTTCTCAAGAGCTGATAACAAAGTCATTCAGGAAATACTGCATTTCATATTAACTCAACAAATCAGAGAACAATGCTTTGTGGAGTGAGAGTGAAAAAGAGGAAAATTGTAACAAAGCTTTGGAGGGCAAGTCCAAGTAGACAAAAGGTGATAGCATCAAGAAAACATGATTGTTTACCTTAATATGTGCATTTGATATTTTATTTGTGATTAAATGAATTAAATTAGTATTGTATTAAGAAATATAATTTTCTTTATTTTGATCTTTAAAGTCACACCTTGTCCTATATGCAAGATCGTTTTATATGCAAGTAAATAAGATATTTAAAAAAAAACAATAGAAAAATTTGGAAAGACTGAAAACATTTGAAGAAAGAAAATAGTAGATTAAGTAAACTACAGCAATATATCAAATTTAAAAAATTATTATTTTAAGTTGAAATTATACTCTATTTTGTTATTATGTAAAGTAATATCTTAAAAATACAGGTGGTACCTCAGGATATGAACGCCCCGGCATACGAAATTTTCAGGATACGACATGAAATTCGAACATATTTTTGCTCCACGATACGAACAAAAACTCACCATACGATGTTACGTTAGTTTGCAGTGCCATTTTTTTATTCACTTCTGTTCATTGGTCTCAGTCCGCGTGTTTGCTTTATCATGGAAGGATCTCGCTCAATAAAGGAAATCTTGAAAGTGACTGATTTTATCAGAAACATCCCGAAAAGATTCATACTGGCCATATTGCTGCTCGTAAAATGTTTCTAAAATGACTTAGGCAAATGTCATTATTATGACATTTGCCTAAGTCATTTTAGAAACATTTTAAAAAGTAGGCAAAGCCAAACCTCTTTGGATAGATATTTTACCAAGCGACCNTTAATATTATTTTTACGTGTTTTAGCTGGCAACACTCATCCGACCATGAAAAGGAGCCAGTATTTAAACGAAGCTTAATTTTCTAATTTTTAACGATACAATAGTGACGATTATTATTTTAAAAAACTTTTGTTAGGCTTAACATCAATGAAAATTCAACGCGAAGTAGGTTAATAGCGATATACTAATATACTAATTACATGGGAAATAATAATATACTACACTAATAATGGATTTTTTCATACTTTTCGGTTATCCGCCTTTTCAATTATCCGACCAACCCCAGTCCGCAATTGAGTCGGATAATCGAGGCTCTACTCTGTATATATGTTACAGTCAAAACCCGTTTTTAGTTAGAACGCGTTTTAACTAGTTGAAACTAGTTTATACTGAATGTTTTTGTTACAACCCGTTTTGTCTAGCTAAAACTAGTTTTAACTCAAATTCATTTTTGACTAGCAGTAAAATCTAGTTTTAACTAGACAAAACGGGTTTTGTCTAGTTAATTTACTGCTGTACATGTTTTGATTTTAGATAAAACTAGTTTTAACTTTTAACATTAGTTAAAACTAATTTTAGCTACATAAATATGTTTGGGGGAAATAAAGTTATGT
>NW_019384830.1:354978-397233 GCF_000671375.1 Centruroides sculpturatus
CTCGTAGATACGTCTACCAAAGCGTGTGTTTTGGATTACAGAGACGAATTTACATTGTTAATATAACATACAGCAAACCAACTATATATTACATTTTTTTAATCAATTATTATTCTATTATGGTTATTTATACATTTACAACTACAAAATGCATTTTTCAGTGTTTTCCTTACTATACTTATTTTTTTTAATGTACTACTTAGCTTTAATTTGAATGTGTTTTTCGTGTTGGAACAAATTATTTGGTTTTACATGTAATTGTATGGGGAAAAATGATTCACCTTATGACTTTTCATAATACGATCTCAGTTTCAGAACAGATTAATTTCATAACCTGAGGTACCACTGTAGTTAATAAAAAAAACTTTCATTTAGAGATTAAAAAACTTAAATAAAATTTAATTTTTTTAAATCTTGGGACCATAACATTGTAAAGACAAATATATACTGCTTTTTCAGCTAGCCAAATGTTTTATTATATGTAAAAATGTTTTTGGTTTTTTTAGGCCAACTTCAGTTATAGAAAATTCTTGAAATGGATCAATGATCCAAACATTATAGAATTGAACAACAGTTTAAATTTTAATTAGCAATAAATATCAATGTTAAAACATTACTTAAAATTAATCTGAATAAAACTTAATTTGTTCTATAAGTAAGTTTTATTTTCTATAATACTAATATAGTTTTATAAAAATAGCATAATGATCCAGTTAAGTAAAACAAAATAAAACTTAAATGGTCAGTTCACCAATTAAAGCCAGCTTGAGGAGAACATATGCATTACTGTGAAATTCCTTGCTATGATGACAACAGATAATGTAAATCCCAAGAAAAAACTGGTGGAAGAAGGTTAAAAAATAAAGCTCAGCAAAAACATCTAAATAAAGGAAACTTTTGAAAGTTGTGGCATAAGAATAATGGAAACATGTTTGATAGTAAAACAACATGTGAATAAAGTACACAATACAGAGAGTACAACTACAGAAATGTAACAGAATGGTAAAATTTGACTGTTAATGTCTGGGTCATAATGTTCTTACACCACCTGTGGATTTTGGTCCACAGGAAATTACTCCTCGAGCAAGTGATCTCTTATGAGGAGTCAGAGTAAGAGAACAAGAGGATGAATTACTGAGACAAAACCCAAAAGTGATTCACTAATACTATATGAATATTAAAAACAACAATAGATTTATTTAACATGAAAGAATTTTACTGCAGATACATACAAAGGAACAATCAGCAAATAAACCTACCCAGATGTGCCTACCTTTGCAAGAGTGTTTATAATTAATTCACATGACAAAAATTATGGAAGTTACCTCTTAAAATGTTGATTTGATTCAGTCTTTGTATTCTTGGAATTGTTCACTTGAGTGGAATATACTCCTTGGGTTTCTTATAATCCATATAGTCCTTGTCCTCATAAATTGTTTCTTCTAACAGCAGTTCACTTGGATGGTAAATCCAAACAAGCACTTGAATGGAAAATGGTCTTTTGTGGAGAGCCTTTAACAACACTTCCTTCAATGAGTTGCATTCAAAAGGAAAATGTATCATCTTAGGACACAAAATCAGATAAAATGTTATGAACTTCCTTGTTGAATTTCAGGTCTATATCAATTAGACACACACACACGAGGGCTTATCACACTGGTGATTATTATTATTTCTTGTTGAAGTTCACAATCTCAGGCTTAGTTAAACTTTAACAAATTTTAATATAAATAAAATGTTATGAACTTCCTTGTTGAATTTCAGGTCTATATCAATTAGACACACACACACGAGGGCTTATCACACTGGTTATTATTATTATTTCTTGTTGTCTCATCACTATTATGTAATTCAAAATATGAAATAAAAAGAACAAAATCAAATAAAAAGCTATTTAACTAATAGCAGATTAAAGATTAGTTATAAGATTTGCATTATAAACAATTGCAGTTTATTTTAAATTAATCAAAGACAAATTACTAGAGTGTTTATGGGCTGTAACCATGGGCATAGCCAGGAAGGGGCATGGGTGGGCATGCCCCCCCAGTTAACCTGGTGCCCTCCTCAGAAAATCACAGCCGAAAAAGTGTTGAGCCGATTTGCAAAAAGAAATAAAAAGTTGAAGCTAATTTAATTGGGTGTAGTGTACCACGGCCTGCAATTAATCTCTGAAAATTGGACTGGACTTCAAATAATTGGTTGAATGGATTTGCGATAATTCTCCACAACCTGACAATATGAAGTTATAGGAAAGTTGAGAAATTCTGATCCGAAAAAAAAAAAAAAAAAGGCAAAANATAAATACAATTATTATATTATATAAAAACAAGTCCTGGATTCTCACAACATGTAGCTTTACATTGTACAAAGTAAAGCTTGAAGCTTTTTTCTGTGAAAATTATGACATACAGCTATATCACGGTATAGCTGTGTGTCATAATTTTAAGTTAGAATATTCTAGTTTGTAGCTTCTGTCCTCGACTCTTTGTCTTTTCCCATTTCTGGAATCTTCTTTTGTCCTCATTTCTACTTCACTTGATTGATGATTGATGTTCTGAACTATCCTGTGGGGAAAGAAAATGCCTAAGGGCCTAAAGAGGAGTTAACAGTTTTTGGACCAGGAAGTAGCATTCAGACTGGATGAGACAGTGGAGAGGAGAGGTTGATCCTGACCATAGCAAGAGACTTAAGAATTTCTTGAAGGCTTCGTGCAACAAGAATTCCGAGGCTTCAATTAATTGTTGAGAAAGAGAGTCTCCCTTGATTTCTGATAAAAGGATATGTTAACTTTCCTAAAAGGACAAACAAGGAAATTTCACCGAGAATCATTGAAAGGAATCAACCAAGTACGGGTGCCTCTTTCTTTTCCCTTTCCTTTGTCTATTTTAATTTTCCTTTTCATCTCTATAGTTAAAAGTTAGTTGTAAGAAATTTTTTTGTAATACAATTTCATTAAACAGAGGTGACTGTGTAACACATGAAAATCTTTTTTGTTTTGTCACACGAGTCCACATGTCGGGTCTTGGTCTCGTGTTTTGTTTTCTTGGGCAGAGCTGGGCAAAACGCCCTAGGGTTGGCATCTAAATTCTTTTTTTCCTTTTGTGCATTGTGTTATTATTTCTTATTAAATCAATTGTTGTTTTAATTATGTACTGTCTTAATCATATTGTATTTTCACCCTTGCGGCTATTAGACACAACCACACTTCATAATGGTGACATTGCTTCAAAAATTTCCTGAAGTTGTAGTCTGTGTAAGGTGCACTTTATTCACATATTGAGTCTTACTGTTGTAGCACTTCGTGGCTATTATTGTATTTTATGTTTCTTTATTTTTTTGTTTTCCGTTTATGTTATGTTGTGCGTATGTTTTGTACCGTTCCTTTTCCGTTTCCTTCCTCAATACCACCTGTCATCTGATGGCTAAGTTTTCCAACATTACAATTGGTCTGTGACAGGATCACGTGTGACAGAGTGACGTAGTTGGAGAGAGATATAAAAGCGTATTTAACAGATAAAAAGGCACCTTGGTTTTCCTCTTCAGGAGAGTGCGCTGTGGACGGAAGGAGAGAAAATATGTAACAGAGAAGAGAGTTGACCATCGATAGAGTTAATGAAGTTGTGGTGCGGAAAGAAATTCTGTTTCCATCAAAGTCAATGATTGTACCGTTATGAAAGAAGTTTTTCAAGTCCCTTAGGTACTCTGTTTCCCAATTTTTATTTGTAAAATTCTTTTTTTCGTCAGATTTATATTACTTGTTGGGCAAAGAAGGGCCTCATGTGAGAAAGGAAATTTAGAAGGGGGAATATCAAGCAATTTTATTATTGTTACGCTATCTGTCCGGTATTGAACTGTATCTTTGTATTAATATTGTACCACGTTTTTCGACTAAAATAAACTTTTGTTTGTCTAGTTACATGTTTTCACCGACTATTCATTATCCTTTCCTTTGTTCTATTCCTTGTTTGTCTGAAACCGCAGACCACGTGCCTCGCGGAGTTTACACTGTCAAATTTGCTTCCAGTATTCTTGTGCCACAACTTTCAAAAGTTTCCTTTATTTAGATGTTTTCACTAAGTTTTATTTTTCAACCTGTGTTCCAGCAGTTATTTTTTATGGCATTTCAAGTATTTTTCAGTCATCAATAACTTCATAATAGAATAGTTTCATGATAATTCTATATTCATCTGACAGTCACATTATAGCTTACAGCAGACAGTCACATTATAGCTTACAGCAAGTCATGCAATATGATAAATGTTCGCTTATTATTGATCAATCAGTTAAAAAATGGGATATTATTTTGTAAATACTTGATATTTTTAAAATAAAACCTTCAAAAAGGCAAGTAGGACGTGGTCAGATCTCAAATGACCTATTAAACATATGCAGACTCCTCCTAGATTGATAACCTGGTATTGCTATTCTCTATTGTAAATCTAGGTGACAGAATGCTGATAGCATAGTCCAAAATGATCTAATAAATTTATTCCAAATTTAAGATGTCCATAGTACTCATCATGGACACTATGTTAAATTTCATCCAAATCAGTTCATTGGAGATATTAAGATTCTCTGAAACATATGTAAGAAGTTTAGTAAAGCTACTGATTGAAGAATTCTATACAAGAGAAATTCTATCATCTACAAAATCTTGCAAAATGACAAAGATTCTCCCAACTCCATCAACATTCCAGCTTTTCCTCTTAAGGATGATAAGGTCATGCATAACAAACAGTACATTGGAGTCACCTTAAGATCTCTACGTGCATGATTGAAGAAGAATAAATACAACATTCAGGAGTCTCACCTAGTCACAACCCTCGCTGCTTATGCTCTTTCAGATTCTGTCAAAGTACACTGGAAACAAGCTAAAATCATTAAAAGTATCAGAATAAGCATCATGTACATCATATGGAAGCTCTATATATATATATATTTACAAATCCATTTGACAGGATTATTCTATCAACTACAAAGATCTTAAATACTCTTTCTGTAGCTTGGAGAGCTTGCTATGAGTTGAACATTGTGTAACCAAGACATCTTTCTCCAACTTTGGGGTACTGACTTTTGTTTTTCCTTGGTTATTTCTGTTATTCATTTTTTGCCATTATGGCTAATGCTTTCATTAATGTATATTTTCCTATTTTTATGTATTTTAATCATATATTTACATTTATTCTTTGATTTAAAATTCTCTGGCATTCTATGTTCCAAAATATTTTTGTTATCCTATGTAAGCAATCTATTATCAAAATACTACAGTAACTGAACGTTCACTGTATAATTAAGTCAAAGATGCCTCAAATCCAGTAATACTAATTTATTAAATCAAACAAATGTTTTCAGCCTTATTTGAAAGTCATCCTCAGGTTAGAACAAAGATCACCACATAAACTGAACTTTCTTAAAATCATCAAATTTTTTGATGAATTAAATAACTGTTTACAAGAGCAAAAGTACTAAAATGTATAAACAGCATAGATTTATAATTACAATTTACAAACAAGAGTTCTGATTGGTTTGTTTTATAAATCTAAATTATATGAATGATTTTTAATAATAAATATGCTATTTTATACAAACTGTCAACTTAAAATTGTAACAAGGATTCAGAAAATAAGCTAAAGCTTTTGAAATCATTGATCTCTGAAGTAAAAATCTAGACACATTGAATTTGAACCTAGTTTTTATTATAATTATTAATAGCTTATAAAAAAAATATGTGGTGACCAGATCTTGATTAAAATGCAACAAAAAGTAAGAAAAGTGACTTATTTGCATGTATTATCATTACCAAATCCTAACTTTGGTCTAAACAAATTCAACAATTGCCTAGGATCAGGATATGATAGGTCCATAAATCAATTTGTAAATTTATGAATGAATGAATGAATAAATAAATAATAAAAATAAGTGTTTAGTGAACAATGTAAACATTGTAACATTTGTAGCTTTTTCAAATTCCAGTGGTAAATATAATAAATAAAATTAACACTATTTTAGGCCTAAATTGCAAAGTTTAGCATAAGGCTCAAAATTTCTTTAATCAAGTACTGACCATTACAGTAGAGTCTTGATTGAGACATAGGTTTCATATTATCCAAGATGAATAACAAACTGTGTAAAAGTTATCATAGGAGAGGGGGAAAAAATTAAAAGAAATTGTAATTGCATGTTTACATTTGTTTAATTTTATATAAAACTCTATTTATTAAAAGTGTTTATTATTGTGTAATTAACAATTTATTAAGTTTATTTTTAGATTAGGTCTACTTATTGGAATACATTATATAAGTATCCCTCATATAACACAGTAGTTATCTTCCAAAAAAGAGCAGTGTTATACAAATTCATGCTGTATGAAATAAAGGACTAATGCAAAACATGAGGTTAGGTTCCAAAAGTTAACAAAAGTATACTATTCTTTTTCATTACTAAGAGAAACATGTTTATGAAAGCAATCAATAATTAACTAACAATTACAATTAAAAGTACTATATTATGCATTAATATTCTAGTTAAATGAGGACATTTTCTTTTTACAAAGTATTCTCATTATCTGAGCTTTTCTGTTAATTTTGATCACAAATATCAGCAACATCTTCAGTTTTTTTTATTTTTATCATAATTTTTTTATGGATGACAAAATAAAAATATGTTATTAATCAAAAATTTGTTCTAGAGGATCGTGTTTGTTCAGTTGCATACCAAGGATTTTTCCCTCAGAATTTGTGTTCAAATACCTAATTGTTTGAGTTGGAAACTGTTCAAATACTGAGATACTGCTGTGTTTTGCTCATCATTTTTACAAATTAAGTAACCATTTGTAGGTAAATAATAACTATGGTTAAAAAAAGTTTAAATAAACTTTACTAAATACAAAGATTAATCTATAAAACCAAAACACTGACAGTCTTAAGAACTAAAGTCTGAAAGCAATGACAATGACACCTGGCTAATAGAAAAGCTAGGACAAGGAAGAAAAAAATTGCACTATCAGTTTTCATTACACCTGACGAAAGACAGAAAACATACTAAAAATTTCAATATTCCAAAATCCACAGACAAATTTCAGACATCATGTGTACTTACTTGAATAAAAAAAAAATTATCTAATAACAGAGTTTACAATTAAAAATTGTGAAAACTTGTAAGAAGAATTTCCAAAATCATGTTAGAGCAAAACTGGAAACCATGTTGTAGAAGTGCCATGTTGTACAACGGATACCTGTACATGTTAATGCATCCAAATACAGTTTATTTAATAATTTACTAAACATTCCACATTATCTGAGATACTCTCAGTCTACATAACCTTAGATAATCTGGAATTTACTGTATCTATAAACTTTTGTAAAATCTTGACCAATTTCTCTACTTATTTTAAACTGACATCTATAATTTGTCCCGAATAGTTCTAATTCAAGTTCTTTATCAAGCTTAGAAAACTTTTATCATTAATGATAATATATATAATAGTTATTAAATGTTTGATTCTGACTTCCAAATTTGATAAAAACATAGCCATAGTTAAATTAAACAAGTAAATTTTATATTATTAATAAATTCAAAATTTTTTAAGTTTCAAGTAATGAGCAACAATTTTCTACTTTCATTAGAAAATAACAATTAATACAGGAAATTCTCATTAGTTTGAAATTCAAGGGATGAAATAATTGCAACTTCAAATTATCTGAGATTTACATATTTCTGTACAATATGCCAAATGCCACGTAACTGATGTAATTTATTAAGCAAATGGAATACAACTATGTATACATAATGCTATTTCTGTTAATTAATAATAACATTACAAATAAACTGCAGGTAAATGGCATGTGTCTGGTGAGAACCTCCATGATGCCAGATAGGTTTTATAAAAAATAAAGCCGAATTCCTCAAAATGTAGTCCAAATTATTTTTAAAACAGCCCAAAAAGTAAGAAGTTGTCCAAATGTAGTAGCCTAGAGCACTATTAATATCTCAATCTACTACTTGTAACCCAATCTTCCAATCCCAAAAATCAGCCGCATTTTATGAGAAAAGAAAACAAGGGTATTCCATGGATAAGGTGACACCCAAAAATGTGTTACTGTATTTTACAGTAACAGATGTCACCTTACCCATACCCTATTGATCAGATTAGAGTTATTCTTGGTCTATTGTTCTCTTATAGTATGGAGGCACTTTAATCTAAACAAACAAGTTAACGTATGCATATCACAGTTCGAGCAGAATTTACACTTTGAATTTCAAAGTAGCTGTATTTCAAACTAACCAAATTCCTTAATGTGTAAATCTCTATATCCCAGGCCAAGACAAAAGTACAGTTACTAACAGGATTTTGAACTATTCAAGTTTGAATTAATAAGGATTTCCTGTAATTGTAAGGTTTCAACTTTGGTAACTTATACATAAAATATTAAAAATTAATAAATTCAAAATTTTTGAAACAAATACCAAGTACCAGATAATTTAATTTTGGGAAAAATTTTCCAAGAATACTGCAATTTCACAAGTATAAACTATACCAGATTGTACACCCTGCAAAAAAATTGCTGAAACAAAAATTTTACATAAATCACANTGAGAGGATGGTAAACAGACGTTTGATGTATCTCTTAGAGGAAAAGAACTACTTCTCACCACATCAGAGTGGTTTTCGTAGGAACAGAAGTACCACTAATAACTTAGTAAATCTTGAAACATCTATACGTGAAGCGTTTGTTAGACGATAGCACTTAGTGTCTGTGTTTTTTGATATAGAGAAGGCTTATGATCGCTGTTGGCGACACGGAGTACTCCGTGATCTGTATGAATTTGGGTTGCGGGGTAATTTGCCGATTTTTATAAAAAACTTCCTACAGAATCGAAGATTCCAAGTCAGGATGGGCAACACACTATCTAGGCTTTTCACACAAGAAGAAGGTGTTCCTCAAGGTTGTATTTTGAGTGTGACTCTGTTCCTAATTAAAATTAANTGCAACCTTAGCAAGCTGGCAAGCAACAAGATCACCATTGATCAGTTTTATGAAATCATAGCCAGAGACACTCTTACAGAAGACATCAAGACCATCGCCAACCTCGTTACAACCAATGGGATTGATAAGACCAACAATTATCAAGCCATCCACCCTAGCTTCTCTATTATGATAGACACAGATTCCTCCTTTGACAACAAGCAACTCAAACATTTTCACTGATGGCTCCAAAGCAAACGACGCAGTCGGTTGTGCTTTTGTAGCCTACAAGAAACAGCAGTGCCTCCATCAAATGCGTCGTAGACTGCATACCAGCTGCACTAATAACCAGGCAGAGTCTCTGGCCATCCTTTTCGCTCTGAACTGGATCCAGCGTAACTCCCATCAACTGCAAATCAATAACTACCAGATTCACAGCGACAGCAAAATCGCTCTTCAGCAAATCGCCAAAGTAAATAACACGCTTCCAATTGTCAAAGACAGTATTCAGATGATTATGGACTTAAAGGATAACGGAATTAACGTTTCCTTCCATTGGGTTAAGGGGCACTCTGGTATTCCGGGCAATGAGAGAGCCGACCTCCTTGCCCGGTCTGCCCCTAACCCTTCCAGTAGCATCTTGTACAACAAGCTTAGCACCACCTACATTAGGAACATGATGCACGATGTAATCAAGAACTCTTGGCAACACAGGTGGGACAATAGTGACACGGGAAGGCTTACGCATAGCTTCCTACCGAAGATCCCCGACAAGCGCACGAAGCCCCATTACAGCATGTCCTTCCAACTTACTCAGCTGGTTACTGGCCACGGGAACCTGAGGACATACCTCAAAAGGTTTCTTGACAAAACAGACGGACTATGTGTCCTCAATGAGGAAGAGGACCCGTGCCATCTTATTTACCACTGCCCGCTCTATACTAACCAGCGGAAAACTCTTAAGGACATTGTGATAAACAGTGGGGAACATTGGCCATGCACCCTCAGTGCATTTGGCAACAACAAAAGCAGTTTTATTGCTCTCAGGAACTTTGCGAAAGACATTAAAATCCTGGACTACGTGATCTGGAAATTTCCTGTGGTTCTTCTACACAACCAGTGTAGAAGAACCACACTCCGAACTTTCAATGTGGATGGTGTTGGCGACATTCCGAATGGGAAACCTGAGACATCATACAGTGAACTTGCTACAGTGTGGAACTAGTAAGTTCCACACTGTACTAGTTGGATAGCTGGATAGACACTGAATTGAAAATTCACTAATGGTGAAACATTTTGTTTTTGCAATGTCGATTGATGGTGAAGCTGACGACCCTGATGGAAGATTGGAGACATCATCCATTGTGAACACATTCCAGCATCACACAAACAAAAGATAGAACAGTAATTCGGCTGCCGCTCCAGACGGAGGACTAGTGGTACCATACATCGTGAGCAAGTTCTAGGGAGGAAACAGATACAAGATACAGCAGTATTTCAGCTATGTAATACATCTGTTATAAAAACATTGAATAGTATTTTAAGTATTGGCGAACTACGGAACCCAAAACAATCTGGGTGTTGTTCCCCATAAAGGAAGTTATGTTGCGATAACCATTCTTTTACAGTGGCTACAAACACTTTGTAATATTATGTTTGCTGTTGATTTATACCTTGTACTATTCATGGTATGCCGATCCTGTACATATTGTGAATCCTTGCAGACAGCAAGGATGTCGTAATTAGTATTATTGTATTACTTTAATTAATGCTGTATGGTTTTATTTATTCATTTCCAATTAATAAGCCTGTATAAATTGTTATACAAACAAACATTGTTATTATTCAGTACAAATTGAAATAGCCATGCAAGTAGCAAGGCAGAAGTTATAAGCATTATTGTAGTTACATAATAATTCATAGTTTAAATTGATTTCTTCTTTAATTTAAATATTTTGTCATTGCTAATTCTTTGCACAGATTGTTATCCTTGCAAGAAGCAAGGATGCTATGTCGCTTATATCACACTAGGTATTCTGTATGTAAACCATGTATATATTATTTATATTTTCTTTTGTTTATTGTATAATTTTCTGTTTAAATAAATCCCGATGCAGGCGCTCGGGGGCCCATGGGGGTCTTATGGTTGCTCTTTTCACACTTTTCTATCTCTCTCTTACTTCCTTTATCTCTTCTTTCAGCTTCAACAACAGGGCTATGTTTGCTGCTAATAGCAGACAGCTCTACTAATCTTTTATTTAATGTCTATAGCATAAGAATCATACCAATCCTTACTACACGACCATCAATCTCTTCTTGGGTGGCACTAACTTCATTCTAATTTCCTTCTACTGCCCTCCATCTGAAGATCTTACTCAGTCCTTAGACATGCTGTCAACATCAGTGCTGCAACTCCAGAATCATCCAATTCTCATCCTAGGGGACTTCAATGCCAAATCCCACTCTTGGCACAGTCCGGTGGAAGACTCTAGGGGCTACCAGGTAGAGATGATGATGACTCAACTAAGGCTTTCGTCTCTGAACACCAGCCCTCTTCCCACTTTCTCCTCTACAAATGGAGAAAGCTGGATTGACATCTGCCTGGGCTCTACCAAACTCCAGCGTAACATCATCAACTGCAGTACTCTCGATTATCATGCGGTCAGCGACCACAACTTTATTGAAACCGTAATCGAACAATCCACCCCCGTTCCACGTTTCTGCCTCTCCCAAAAGACAAACTGGGAATTATATTCTCACCATATTCAGCTTCACTGGACCCCAGGAAATATTTCCACTATCAACAACACGACAGACCTTGAGAGGACCGTTCAACGCCTCCAGGATATTATTCATCATGCCTACTTCAGAGCAACTACTATCAGGACAGTCAAACTCTCCGCCCCCTGGTGGAACGAGAACCTAAAGCAGCAAAGGACAAAATTAAGGAGGGAAAAGAGGAAGATGAGGAGAGAGGCCGATCCCGACCTCAAACAGGAGCTGAGGAATAATTATGTCAACCTCTTCCGAAAATATAAAATCGATATAAATAAGGCAAGGACCCAGTCCTGGAGGGCTTTTTGCTCCAAGGCAGGGGACACCAACCCATGGTCCACCCCCCTTCTATCTAGCCACCAAAAAGAAACAAAAATTATCTATTCCCGCTACTATTCGTATCAACAACAACGAATTCACTAAGTCTACCTCCGACACCTATGAGCACATAATCAATGAACTTTTCCCAACAGACGATAATACTACGGACCTTCCCAGCCACACTGCCGTAAGGTCTAGAATTCTGCAGGATTATTACTCTTCAAATGACACTCCTTTTACTTTCCGTGAAATCGCAAATGAATTTGACAATCTAAAGCCCAAGAAAGCTCCGGGCCCAGACAAAATCACGGCGAAGATGGCCAAGCAAGCATTTCAGACGATCCCCACCACATTCAGCCTAATCATGAACAAATGCTTAGAGCTGGGCTACTTCCCCAAGATTTGGAAAAAAGCATCCATAAAGCTAATTCCAAAGAATAGCAATGACTCGGCCCCAATGGCCTCAAGCTTTAGGCCAATTTCGCTCCTCCCTATAATAGGCAAGGTCTTGGATGCTCTCATGGTGAATCGGATTACCTATCACTTCGAGAAGAACTCGATCATTAACAACAGGCAATTTGGCTTCAGGAAAGGGAAGCGCACCATCGACGCTATAGAGACTATAACCAACTATATCACAAACGCTCGCCAAAAGGGGATGCATAGCCTCATGGTAACGATTGATTTTAGGGGAGCTTTCGATCACGCATGGTGGCCTGTTATAATATATAACTTACAAAACAATAATTGCCCTATGAATATTTTCCACTTGGTTAGGAGCTATCTACAGGATCGCCATATTATTGTGGATACAGGAAATTCTACCTTCCTACACAGGACCATCTCCAGAGGCTGTCCCCAGGGATCTAAATCGGGGCCTTTCCTCTGGAATATTCTATACAACGGACTCCTGGTCCTGCAAGATAATTTTCCCAAGGAATACGGCACTCATCTGCAAGGATACGCAGATGACACGGCCCTCCTCCTGAGCCATGTCAACTTAGAAGTACTCCAGGAGAGGACCAACCACATCTTGTCAAAAATTAACAGCTGGTGTAATGAAGTCAAGCTTAGTATCAACCTTTCCAAATGTAGTGCAATTGTTTTCCCCAAAGGTAACCCGCTCGAGAAGGGGCCTAGTATCAAAATCAATAGGCAAAAGATCAAAAATACTACTGCTATCAAATATCTAGGCATCATCCTAGATCAGAAATTAAATTGGACTGAACATATCCACCATATTTACGAAAAGGCCACTAAAGTGGCACAAGCCCTCAGGTCAATAAGTCGGAACAAATGGGGGTACGGCCCCGCTGCCAGTAGGATTCTATACAAGGCAGCTGTCGAGCCAATCATTCTACACGGAGCAGAGATCTGGGGAGCAGCAGTCTCCAGAGTCCACATCAAACGAAAGCTCCTGTCTATCCAGAGGCTCTCTCCCATCACGACAGCGAAGGCATACAAGACGGCCCCCACTGAGGCCCTCTTGGTCATTAATAACACCCTTCCAATTGACCTAAAAATCAAAGAATTGTACTACAGGCACAACCTTCAGAAGCTGGGAAATCAGAGAATAGACTATGCCACCTTCTGCAAGTACACGAACAACGACAAGTTCAGTGATGATCTTAATTACCTTGCCGAGTTTGTAGTTAACAACGGACTTGACAAACTACAGGACCCTCAGTTCATCCATCCGAGTCTCTTCATCGACAAGGACCCCAACTTCATCCCCAAGGACAACAGCTGCATTAACATCGTCACAGATGGCTCAAAGTCAGAGCTCGGCGTTGGTTGTGCCTTCGTGGTGTATAAAGGTACACAATGCCTCCATCAACATTCTAGGAAGCTTGCCGACCACTGTACTAACAACCAAGCCGAGTCACTGGCGATTCTCAATGCCCTTAATTGGATTTCTAATAACAATCACCTATTCAAGAACTATATCTATAACATTCTCACGGACAGTCGGATAGCCATGCTCCAAATCCTAAAACTCAACACTAGTCTCCCTATTATCAAGGACAGCATAACTTGCCTCTTTGCTCTTAAAAACGACAATATCAATGTTGCCATCAACTGGGTAAGGGGGCACTCTGGGGTTAAGGGAAACG
Source organism: Centruroides sculpturatus (assembly GCF_000671375.1). Lineage (NCBI taxonomy): Eukaryota > Metazoa > Arthropoda > Arachnida > Scorpiones > Buthidae > Centruroides > Centruroides sculpturatus. The sequence continues at coordinate 369,155 of NW_019384830.1, forward strand.
AAAGGGTGGACTTCCTCACTACCAAGGCTTCTACCCTGACTTCTACTACCACATACAACAATATCAGCAGTACCCACCTTAACTATAGGCTTCACAACATCACCCTTAAATCCTGGAAGCACAGGTGGGACAACATCGAGACTGGTAGGCTTATGCACGCTTCCTACCTCTCCCCTCGGACTCCACTAACAAGTTGATCACCACTAACTTCTGACGGGCCACGGAAACCTCAACACCTACCTGTCGAGGTTTCTCAACAAAACAGATGGACTGTGCACATGCAGCCTACAAGAGGAAGAAGATGTCGAACACATCATCTTCAAATGCCTTCATTATGTGACCCAGAGGAAGAAACTTATAGACATTACTTACAACAAGGGACACCTATGGCCATGTGACCTGCACATCTTTTTCAGTGACAAAGACACTGCTAAGGCTCTAAAAGGCTTTGCTATTGAAATTAATAAACTCGGTTAATGTTATTAGCCCTCCATGTGTCGTCTCTCACTCTTGTGTCGCCTGTATCTATTCTGTCACGTTTTAATGGTTTCTCCCATTCTGTAACCGTTATATCGCCTTCCGTATCGGGTATAAGTTACTGTTGCTGGTCTCTCCAATCTAATCACCTGTAGCGGGTAATTTGCTTTGTAAATAGTATTATGTATCTGTGTAACATTATTGTATGTAAATTTTCGTCCTTTGTTTGTATATTTCTGTCATATGTAACGGCATTATCCGCAATGCTTGATATACTAGCAATACAGGAACCCTACGTAGTGAACTGTAGGGTAGCATTGCTAGGCCCGGGTCGATCAGATGATCAAGGCTGGGGTGGTCATTTATAATCCAAATATCATGGCCCAACTGATGACACAATTTACCACTGAATACTACACGACGGTCAATGTTGACACTCCAAACAGACAAATGTATATCATCTCCTTCTACTGCTCCCCGGAAGAGGACCTGTGCCATCCACTCGAACTGTTGAGTGACGTCATTAGTAGCCTCAAAGGCAACCCTATCATTATAATGGGCGATTTCAACGCCAAAGCTCATCTTTGGCACAGCCCAGTGGAAGACCCAAGGGGCTTCCTGGTCTGTGAGCTCATGGCTATGCATGACCTTACCTCCCTTAATGACAGCCCTATTCCCACCTTCTCCTCCACCAACGGGAAGAGTTGGGTGGATATTTGTCTTGGGAATACCAACCTCCTTAGACAAAATATAGATTGCAGCACAATTGATCTTACTTCAGCAAGCGACCACAATTATATCCAGACTATTATTAGTGGTAAAAAAGAAACCAAGAACTACAGGATAACTAATACAACCAACTGGGATCTGTTCCATGAACAACTTACCAATCTCTGGAACCCGCCCCCGCTTACTCAAATCAATGACAAGGAGGATCTGGACAATATCATTACTGACCTCACGAGGATCATTCATATGGCTACTTATAACTCCACCACCATAAAAGTGAAGAGAGTGAATGCCCCATGGTGGAATAATAATCTGGATAAGTTGAGGAGGGATGTGAGGAAACACAAGAGGCAGTTTAGAAGGGAAGAGGACCCAGAACTGAAAGCACAAAAAAAGAAGGTTTACATGGAATGCTACAAAAGGTATAAAAAGCAAATAAATGCCTCCAGAACACAATCGTGGAGGGATTTCTGCACTAATAGGTGTGGTGGCAACCCCTGGTCGGTCCCTTACTACATTGCGAGAAGGAAGGGCAAAGCCAGCGGTGTTCCCCCAACCATTGACGATGGGAATGGGTCATTTACGACCTCCCTGGAGGACGCTTGTCACCGTATTTTTAATGTGCTTTTCCCTCAGGATGATCCACTGGAAGACACGGAACAACACCAGATTGTAGGAGAAAGGGCCTTAAAGTATAAGTGCAACCACAACGACAAACCTTTCACAACAACTGAACTCTGGAGGGAGACCAAAAGCATCAAAAGGAATAAGGCCCTGGCCCTGATTTCATCACCTGGAGGACAGCCAAGGAGGCGATAAATGCTTTACCAACTACCTTCCTAGTGATCTATAATAAATGCCTTGAGTTGGGTCACTTTCCCACTCCCTGGAAGCAGGCCTCGGTGAAGTTAATACCTAAACAACAGAAAAATAGTAAACCGACTCCCTCTGACTTCCGCCCAATCTCACTACTCTCGTTTTTTGGGAAAGTTCTAGATGCCCTAATTATTAACAGGATCAACTATCACCTTCACTGTTCCAACTTCATACATCCACTCCAGTTTGGTTTTAGGAGGGGGAAAAATACAGTCAGTGCCCTGGATAACCTACTGGACTACATAAATAATGCCAAAATGAATGGTCGCCATACCCTCCTTGTGGCGGTTGACTTTAAGGGGGCCTTCGACCACGCCTGGTGGCCGGAGATTCTCAACCAACTTGGGACGGCCAACTGCCCTGACAACCTGTATAGGATAGTTAGTAGCTATCTTGGGGACAGAAGTGTGAACTACTACCACAGGGATAAACTTGTATATACCAGACATGTCAACAGGGGCTGTCCGCAAGGGTCAAAGTCGGGCCCACTCCTATGGAACCTGCTGTATAATGAACTCCTCAATCTACAGAATAATAGGTCACTGAACACAATGATCCAGGGGTATGCAGACGACACGATCATTGTGATGTCACACCCCAATCAGGAGAAACTACAACACGAAATGCAGGACCTGCTGACTGAAGTCTATAATTGGAGTAACAAGGTCAAACTTGTAATCAACAGTAAAAAATGCAAATGTACTCTTTTCCCAAAAGGTAACCCCCTTAATAAGCCACCCTCAGTTAATATCATGGGCCAGAGGATCCACTACTGTACCTCTATCAAATATCTTGGCTTGACAATAGATCATAAACTCACGTGGAAAGACCACATATACAACATTTACGACAAGGCGGTGGAGACCTCCTATGCCCTGGCCACCATTGCCAGGAATAAATGGGGTCTAAATTATAAAGCAAGAAGGATTACTTACATTGCCGTCACCCAGCAGATCGTTGCCTATGGGTGTGAAGTCTGGGGATGCCGGGTGGTAATCAAGCACACTAAGAGGAAACTCCTTTCCATCCAGAGGTTGGCGGCCATTTACATTACCAGGGCTACAGGACTGCCCCCACTGATGGGCTCCTGGTAATCGCCAATCTCATGCCAATTGACCTTCTCATAGCTGAGCGCTACATACTCCATAACATGAAAAGACTGGATGCTAATGAGATAAATAAGGAACGTTACGATCATAACCTTGCACCTTTCAAGAAAGATGGCATATTAAATAATTTAACCAATATTCTAAGCGATAAGGGAATAGACTGTACTAAACCCACCTACTCTCACCCTGCAAATAATAACAGGTATGAAATAAGAATGGACTCTTCCTTCCTTGGTAGTCATAGTATAAACATATATACGGACGACTCCCACTCAGAGATGGGTACAGGTGGTGCCTTCGTTGTTTACTCTCCGGCAGAAAGGATTATATATCAGTGTTACTTTAGGCTGGCCAATTATTGCTCAAACAACCAAGCTGAGTCACTGGCCATCTTAAAAGCGGTGGAATACATCAATGCCAAGTTTGAAGATCTCAAGGACCAGAGGATAATTATTAACACGGACAGTAGAGTGACACTGTACCAAATTGACAAAAGGAACACCAAGCTACCTATTATTAAAGACATTATTGCCGCACTGGATAACACCCCCTACTCCACCATCGTCCTCAATTGGATCAGGGGACACTCTGGCATCAGGGGCAACGTCCAAGTCGACCTGCTCGCTAAGAAAGTGGTTACTAACCTGGATAGGCTCTCCTACACTAAGATCCCTATAAGCTGGATCAAAAATAAAATTCAGGATTACACCATTGACCACTGGCAATCGGTGTGGACTAACAGCGATACCGGTCGGTCGGTGTACAGCTTCCTTCCCTCCATCAAAGAGAGGAGGAAGTACCATTATTTCTCCCCGCAGTACGAACTCACCCAACTCATGACTGGTCACGGGAACCTGGGAGGTTACTTGGCCCGGTTCCTGAAGAAGGGCGATGGTCATTGTACCTGCCAATCCACAGAGTGGATGGACACTCACTCACTCAATATATTTTATTGGTACATTAATTGTACATGCCCTGGCCCCGCATGAAGCATTACCAGGGAACAAGTTGACAGTATAGATTAGAATACATTGCGATTAGGTAAATTACATAAAATTAACACTTGTAGGAGGTGTACAGAAAATAAAGTAAAAATAAAAATAAAATTAATAAAAAGAACAAAGAAAAGAAAAAACATTTAAGATATTTACAAAGTATACATTGTTGGTAAGAAGAGCTCCATATATATTTAGAAGACACGTGACGGTTCTTTTGTGTGTAGTGGTTACCTTGTAAAGAACAGGGGGCGAAAAATGCCCCAACACAGAGCGTTAGCTGTAGATCTTGGTTTTGTTAACATAGTAAATTTGCTTAGCAAATTGTTTGAAGTTGTTGTAGATCTCTCTGTTTAGCCAGATATCCGATGGACTGCTTGGCCATTCTATGCCCTGTTCTTCAATAAGAATCCTTAATTCGTTCCTTTCGCGTTCAAAAGCGGTACAATCATATATATAGTGCTCAGGACCGTCTTCNTTTTTTCTTTTAACCACTCTCTGCTACCATGTTAAGACAAAAAATGAAGCATTACCTTTCGTTTTCTTTTGTTCTTTTATTACTTAACTTTACTGACTAGTGGAACTTATTTACAACATTTCAAATTGACGAACCTCTGACGACAGAACACTTTTGCCAGTGTTGCCAGATATAGCTGTACAATAATTAACAATATAAATGTACAATAATTAACAAATATAATACAGACACATTGCCACTTGCAATGAACTAATTACACAGGTGTAATACAGTTTGTATGTGAGCAATAATACAATTTGCTTTATAAATTTCTATATATGATTAAACAAGAATTTTGTTCAGTAATACAGCCTCATTGCCACTTGCAATGTATTTAATTAATATACAATTATTAAAGGAAGTCTTTTAAGATATCACTCCGAATACAATGTACCAGTGAACAGTAGATAAAATTTGTTATTATTATTACATTAATGTGATCAGGTAAAACCTCGTACTAAACAATACATAAACATTGTAACTTGCAATGTATCTAAGCTATATTAATTAAAGAAGTACAATCCTTATAAATTATTACACAGAATTCAATATATAAACAAAATAAAACATATATACAGTTATTATTAATACACAACTCTTTCGAATTACCATATACATAGATGATCAATTTTGTATCTATTATTTTACAGAAACATTATTACTTGCAATGTTTGTAGAATACCATGCAGATTGTCTTACAAAAACACCTGTAATAGGCACTAAATTTCCATTACATCCCCATCACAATGTTGGGTTTTGCACAAAATCTTTATTTCCTGCATATTTTTGAATAAGAAATAACAATTTCACAGTCGTTATACATTGCAGATGATTTCGTAGTATACCTTCACGATCAGTCTTATATCTTGTAGTCAGTGTTCCACCAAGTATCCTGTACCTCGTTTCTTATATTGATGTTGCTTCTTCTGTTCCATTTTTCTGCTCTTCTTACCCTTCTTCGCATGCTATGCTGTTGTTTTCAATGTCAATTTGCGTTCTTTGATTTCACTATAAATCCACACTATCCTTACTATCATCATTCATCTCATTTCCGTCCTCGCTGTCACTGTCAGTCATGTCTGCATTGTCTAGTCATTCTTGTTGATAGTATAGTGATTCATTAGTCCTGTGAAAATCTAGCGGCCCTTGACAAGGTAATCAACAGACTTAACAGTGTCATACACAGCTCGTACCAGCAGGCCACCACCCCGAAGTCTGTGAGGCGTCAAGCCCCATGGTGGAACAATGACCTAGCCACTGAAAGGTCCGTGCTCAGGAAGGCCAAAAGGAAGATGAGGAGGGAAAATAACATTGAGCAGAAGCAGGAACTGCAGGAAACCTATATCACTCTCTTTTGCACCTATAAAGCATCCATCAACAGAGCTAGGACACAGGCCTGGAGGGACTTTTGTACCTCTCTGGGCAAGGACAAGCCTTGGTCCGCACCTTATTACATCGCTGCGAACAAGCAGAGAAAAGTCGAAATCCCTCCTTCCTTACAGACCAGCAGCGGTGAGTATACCAAGTCTGTTGGTGACACAAGTACCTTATTGATGAGCCGTTCCCAGAAGACTCCACTTCTACGGACAGCCAACACCATACTGGTATCAGGAAAAGCCTACAAGAGCAATATAACAACTTTAACGACACCCCCTTTACCGCCATTGAAATTACTAAGGAATTCAAAAAGTTAAAGCTGAAGAAAGCCCCAGGCCCGGACTCTATCACTGCAAAAATGGCCAAGCTCACTTTTGATGCCATCCTGACTACTTTTACTGTATTACTCAACAAGTGCCTGGATCTTGGATTTTTTCCAACCGCCTGGAAACAGGCATCCATCAAACTGATCCCTAAAATAAAGAAAAGGACTCCTCAGAAGGCCTCAGATTTCAGGCCCATCTCTCTGCTGCCCATAATTGGTAAGGTTATAGACTCTCTCATGATTAATAGAATCATTTACCATTACGAAAAGAATAATATCATGTCCGAGAGGCAGTATGGCTTTGAGGGGAAAAAGTACGGTACAGGCCATAGATAACATTCACAACTACATTCTGCAAGCGTGTGAAAATAAGAACCATAGTATTATGGTAATGATAGACTTTAAAGGAGCGTTTGACCACACGTGGTGGCCGGCGATTCTGTATGATCTGAGGAATAACAACTGCCCTAAAAACATTTATAAACTCGTCGAAAGCTACTTAAACAACAGAAGTATCTTAGTAACTGCGGGCATAAACATGCACCTCCAGAAGCAGATCAACAGGGGCTGCCCGCAGGGCTCAAGATCAGGCCCTTTCTTATGGAATGTATTTTACAACAGTCTCTTAACGCTCCTGCATACGTCACAACTTTTTTTACTTTTTACTTTTCGCTAAAGATCAGAAGGCTGTCTTTCAACTGAGAAGGAAGGAAGAAGGGGTGTAGAGGGTGGGGTATGAGAGGTTTAGAAAAGTTGGAAGGAAGAGAGGATAGATGGGGTATCCCACAAATGCCTTGCATCATATTTGTAAGTAGAGAACAATTATAGTACATATACAATATAGGGTGGTCGCTGTTGACCAGTGCTTGTTGCACTTTACAAGGAAGTAAAGATTATTACAAAATACAACGATTATGTACACAGTACACGCTGCCACGGAGGTGGAACAGCAAACAACAGAAGGATTAGTTACAATTAAAATAGGGGGTGATAACAATATTTGCTCTTGGAAGCCCGAGTAGGGAAACATGCAGGAATCCTGGAATATTACGTTATACAGTATAAAGAGTATTGCAGAGAGTGATAAACAATCTGTTGATGAGTACCAAAGAATGGCAAATAGCCCTAGACAATAAACCGTGATAAAGTGGCTACATAGCCAGAGCGGTTCACATGTTACCATGCCTGCTGGCAGGCAGGGAGGGGGTGCGTATAAGCACTTTACAATAACTGGGGATACAGCAAAAAGGAGAATTACAAAAAAGGAGGGATAAAGCCCCGATGAGCTAAACATTACATAGAGTAACACTGGAATGAGAATATTTACATAAAGTACACTGAAGGCAGTGGTCGAGGTAGCTGCAGAAGGTAGTAGGAAAGTCAATGCGGAAAGCAGTGCAAGAGTTCACAAAGTTTGTTAGCTGGGTAAAGCTTTCCTTATGGGCGCAGAGGAAGTCCAAGTTTGGAGGCCATGATTGTCCATGAGAGATGCAGTAGTTTTTTAGTTCACTTCTGGCTGTCTCGTAGAATGGACAGTCAAATAAAATGTGAAAGGTGTCTCCTTCAGTGGTGTTGTCGCATGTGCAGGTCGAGTCGCTTCGTCTTCTGATTCTGTAGAGGTAGGACGGGATGTTGCCATGTCCGATTACGCATTGAGACAGGGAAAACGACGGAGTGATATAGTGATAATTCTGTCTTTTGTGTATTGATGGCAGGAAGCTGAACGTCGTGCGGCCAGTTGCTGAGTTGTTCCATTCGTTCTCCCAAAGGTCTATGCTGCGGTCGTATATCTGGTTTTTGATGTAGGTGATAGGAAGAAGACCGAAGGATGGTTTTATGAGTAGTTCCGCTGCCCGTTTGGCCAATTTGTCGGCCCTTTTGTTACCCGGAATATTCGTGTGGCTGGGAACCCAGCCAAAAGAAATATTCCTGTAGCGGTTAAGATTATTTGTGAGATGGTTTAGTCATACGTCACAATTGGATCACGTGCCCCTTATACAGGGATACGCAGATGATATTGTGCTTCTCATGTCTCACTACGACCACGAGGTATTACAGGAAAGGGTCAACAACACTCTAAATGAAATCTATAATTGGAGTAATAGGGCAAAACTTAAAATCAATCACTCCAAGTGCAATGTGGTTGTTTTCTCAAAGGGGAAGATTTTAAAGAAAGGGCCGAGTATTAAAATAAATGGCATTAAAATCAAGAACTTGCCTTCGGTAAAGTACCTGGGTGTTATGATTGATCAAAGGCTAAACTGGACGGAACATGTCCATTACATCTATGAGAAGGCCACCAAGATCACGCACGCACTAAAGTCTATTTGCAGAAACAGGTGGGGCTATGGCCCAATCACTAGTAGGATCCTCTACACCACTGCCATCGAGCCAATCATTCTGTACGGGGCCGAAGTATGGGGCTCTTCTGCAATCAAGGTTCACGTAAAAAGAAAGCTGCTTTCAATCCAAAGGCTTTCAGCCATCTCCACGACAAAAGCTTACAAGACAGCACTTACAGAGGCCCTTCTTGTGCTAAGTAATCTGTTGCCCATCGACCTCAAGATCAGAGAGAGGTACATGGTTACCTTAGCAACCTTAGCAAGCTGGCAAGCAACAAGATCACCATTGATCAGTTTTATGAAATCATAGCCAGAGACACTCTTACAGAAGACATCAAGACCATCGCCAACCTCGTTACAACCAATGGGATTGATAAGACCAACAATTATCAAGCCATCCACCCTAGCTTCTCTATTATGATAGACACAGATTCCTCCTTTGACAACAAGCAACTCAAACATTTTCACTGATGGCTCCAAAGCAAACGACGCAGTCGGTTGTGCTTTTGTAGCCTACAAGAAACAGCAGTGCCTCCATCAAATGCGTCGTAGACTGCATACCAGCTGCACTAATAACCAGGCGGAGTCTCTGGCCATCCTTTTCGCTCTGAACTGGATCCAGCGTAACTCCCATCAACTGCAAATCGATAACTACCAGATTCACAGCGACAGCAAAATTGCTCTTCAGCAAATTGCCAAAGTAAATAACACGCTTCCAATTGTCAAAGATAGTATTCAGATGATTATGGACTTAAAGGATAACGGAATTAACGTTTCCTTCCATTGGGTTAAGGGGCACTCTGGTATTCCGGGCAATGAGAGAGCTGACCTCCTTGCCCGGTCTGCCCCTAACCCTTTCAGTAGCATCTTGTACAACAAGCTTAGCACCACCTACATTAGGAACATGATGCACGATGTAATCAAGAACTCTTGGCAACACAGGTGGGACAATAGTGACACGGGAAGGCTTACGCATAGCTTCCTACTGAAGATCCCCGACAAGCGCACGAAGCCCCATTACAGCATGTCCTTCCAACTTACTCAGCTGGTTACTGGCCACGGGAACCTGAGGACATACCTCAAAAGGTTTCTTGGCAAAACAGACGGACTATGTGTCCTCAATGAGGAAGAGGACCCGTGCCATCTTATTTACCACTGCCCGCTCTATACTAACCAGCGGAAAACTCTTAAGGACATTGTGATAAACAGTGGGGAACATTGGCCATGCACCCTCAGTGCATTTGGCAACAACAAAAGCAGTTTTATTGCTCTCAGGAACTTTGCGAAAGACATTAAAATCCTGGACTACGTGATCTGGAAATTTCCTGTGGTTCTTCTACACAACCAGTGTAGAAGAACCACACTCCGAACTTTCAATGTGGATGGTGTTGGCGACATTCCGAATGGGAAACCTGAGACATCATACAGTGAACTTGCTACAGTGTGGAACTAGTAAGTTCCACACTGTACTAGTTGGATAGCTGGATAGACACTGAATTGAAAATTCACTAATGGTGAAACATTTTGTTTTTGCAATGTCGATTGATGGTGAAGCTGACGACCCTGATGGAAGATTGGAGACATCATCCATTGTGAACACATTCCAGCATCACACAAACAAAAGATAGAACAGTAATTCGGCTGCCGCTCCAGACGGAGGACTAGTGGTACCATACATCGTGAGCAAGTTCTAGGGAGGAAACAGATACAAGATACAGCAGTATTTCAGCTATGTAATACATCTGTTATAAAAACATTGAATAGTATTTTAAGTATTGGCGAACTACGGAACCCAAAACAATCTGGGTGTTGTTCCCCATAAAGGAAGTTATGTTGCGATAACCATTCTTTTACAGTGGCTACAAACACTTTGTAATATTATGTTTGCTGTTGATTTATACCTTGTACTATTCATGGTATGCCGATCCTGTACATATTGTGAATCCTCGCAGACAGCAAGGATGTCGTAATTAGTATTATTGTATTACTTTAATTAATGCTGTATGGTTTTATTTATTCATTTCCAATTAATAAGCCTGTATAAATTGTTATACAAACAAACATTGTTATTATTCAGTACAAATTGAAATAGCCATGCAAGTAGCAAGGCAGAAGTTATAAGCATTATTGTAGTTACATAATAATTCATAGTTTAAATTGATTTCTTCTTTAATTTAAATATTTTGTCATTGCTAATTCTTTGCACAGATTGTTATCCTTGCAAGAAGCAAGGATGCTATGTCGCTTATATCACACTAGGTATTCTGTATGTAAACCATGTATATATTATTTATATTTTCTTTTGTTTNCGTTGTCGTTGGCAGCACGATTCTCGTAATGTTATCACTTTAGTGACAGCTGTGATAAGAATGGATTCTCGACAGAAAGTTGTATTATTATTATTATTATTATTATTTAAACTTCTTGTATTGAAGCAGCGTATACACGCTAACAGAGAAGGGTATCGTTTGACACGAACAAAAGCATTGAAATGGCGACAACGAGCAAAAGAAAAGGCATGTGTTGTAGCCATGATTTGTTCTACGCTTCCTAGTGATCGAATTTGGAAGATCCCAAGAAATCAGAAATGGTGGGAAGAGTGTGTTCCTGCAATGGATGAAGTAAGTTGGCGTGAAAACTTTAGAGTTTCTAGAGAAACGTTTAATTTCTTATGTGCTGCATTACCTGAAATGAAAAGAAATAATACTCACTTGAGACGATGTATTTCTACAGATAAAAAGAGTAGCAATTGCTCTATATACATTGGCATCATCGTCTGAATATAGGACTATTTCACATTTGTTTGGTGTAGGAAAATCCACCGTTTGTAAAATTGTTATAGACTTCTGCAAAGCAGTTATAAATAATTTAATGTCTACCGCTATCCAGTTTCTACAGACTAGAAATGAAATTGACTTAAAAATTCGTGATTTTTACGAGATTTGGAATTTTCCACAATGCTTTGGATCAATTGATGGAACACACATTTTTATTTTACCACCAAAATAAGACTGCATTGACTATTACAACTATAAAGGATGGTATTCTATGGTCCTCCTTGCTGTTGCAGATGCCAAATATATGTTTACATATATAAATGTAGGATCTCCTGGAAGGAATAATGATGCACACATTTTAAAAAATTCTCACTCTCTTTTAACATGCCTACAAAATATAAACTCCTTAGAATTAGGGGAAAGAATTGGTGGAGAAGTTGTGCCACCTTTAATTATTGGTGACTCTGCTTTTCCTTTACAGCCAACTTTAATGAAGCCATTTCCAAGTAAAACAGAGGATGAAATAGAAAAAATGTTCAATTTTAGATTATCTAGAGCTCGACGAGTAGTGGAAAATGCCTTTGGAAGATTAAAAGCAAGATTTCGAAGACTTTCTAAACGAATGGATAATAGGATTGATATATCAAAACAAATAATTAAAACTTGTTGTATATTGCATAATTTGTGTGAGAAGAGGGATGATCCAATAGAGAAAACATGGCTTAATGAAATAAATCAGTCTGATAGTTCATCAGAAAGAATTTGTGTTATAGGGATAAACAACAACAAAGCTATTTCAATTAGAAATGCTGTTGCAAGAAGTTTTAGGGATGAAGATTATGATTATAAGGATTTTAAATTTAAGTTCTCAAAACAAGATTTATTACAGGACAATACTCAAAGTTTACTAGAATATAGTTGTACTTTAAATTTTGACATTGCTAATGTTAAATAATATATAAAGTTGTATCTGTTTGTTCTAAAATCATTAATATAAATTAATTTTTATGTGAGCAGTCCTCATAACTTGAGTGTTAAATGAAACTCCTTGTAACTGCAAATTCTTTTTAAACAAGCTCTTGAAAATCAGGAGACTGTTATAAAATTTATATACTCAAACATTAAGCTGAAATAAATTACTTTGACTGAAATTTTGTCTAGTGTTTGTAGTTTTATTCATTTATAAAGTCAGAAAAATAAACTTTATAACTGCAGTCCTCCCACAATCATCAAAGATGTATTTTCAATTGAGGAAAATAAACAATCATATACAATAAAAATGATTTTTATTTCAAATCATAAATATTCAAATTTTAATTAGACATTTTTATTACAGATAACAACTCTTTTTGCAATTCTATACTCTCTCTCTGTAGTTGCAGTCCTTCCTCTGCAATTTTTATAGATTTCCTTTCCAATTTCTCAGAACCGGCATTGCTCCTTTTAATTTCACTTATTAATTCATTTATTTGCCGTTCCAGTGGCCGTTTATTTTTCTTTGATGACCTTGTCACCCTTATTTCAGATTCAAGTCGTTCTGGTACTGGTACATCTATCAATTCATTGGAATTTTCATCGTTTTCTAAAAGATACGAGCACAATTATTTAAAAATATGCACTTATTTTATTTAAATACTCACAATAAAGGATGTAAATTATATAGAAACATTAATTTATTAGAGTAAATGATGATTACCTGTTTAGTAACAACCACAAGAAAAATCACCAGAACTTAAATGCTTAATTAAACAAAAATATATGTAAAATGGAGTTTGTGAACATGTTTAAATATTTTACAATGTCTATCCAGACAAATGTATTCTGACAACTTTTGAATTTAACTGGCATTCTATAGTTTTTGCAGTTATAGATGCCAAATGGTAATAAAGGCACAGATGTACAATTTAATAATAAATTCCAGAATGTTGTGTTATATTTAAAAGTGACCAAGTATTATGAGAAGTTGAGTTATTATAACAAATACTTTTGATGGTTAAGTAATAGATCTTGATATAGACTAATAGGATACATCTAATGATAATTTACCTGTATCCAATTCGAGTGATGGTAAACATTGTATTATCACACTGCTACAACTCTCTTCCATTAATGCTATATTCTAGGCTGGCTGATGTCCTATAAAGCTATTAACTACCTGGAAATATTGCCAGGTAGATGGGCTGCCTCCCGAATGCCCAATCTTCGTTACTTCTTCTCTAGTTAAAATAAAAAGAAAATTTCAATGTTTCAAGTAGGAAGAATTATTTTTTTTAAATTTAATAATAGTTATTAATTTGATGTTTTTATCATTTACGATTATCGTACGAGTAACAAGAAATATAATTTTCGTCATTTAATATCAGCATTCGAAATATAACTGTTTAAAGAATTCTTTATTTAAATATTAAACGATATTTAATTTAACGATCACGTATTTCCACAATTTCAACTTACCTGTATTTGGCAGTTAAATTTTTAATTTTCGTCCTTACTTCCGACCACGTTCCAGCTCTGGACGTTGGCCTCCGAAGACGAATTTCTGCCGCCATTGCCTCATATACACTTTTATTCCGTTTCGCTCGACGTAAATCATCGATCTTTTCCCGCCATATTTCAATTAAAACTGAAATCTCCTCCTCCGACCAATTTTCTGAACGTTTTTTCTCACTTTCGAATGTTTTTCCATATGCTTCCGCCATTATTTTTGAACTTGTGGCAGACCTCGAGGAAAGCTTGAAGCGACTTAAGCTTCTTTGAGAAAGAGATTTAGGGGTCGTTCGGCGTCTCCGCCACTACAGGAGTGAGCTGCTGTTTGTAGGCATTTAGGAACGACAGTGAAAGGAAGAACAAGATGGCGTCGTCTATACCTATCCATGATATCGTGATGGCGGGAGCTATGACGTTAAAATACGCGTTTTTGCAGATGTTTGAAGCGGATTCTTCCTCTTCCTCCGATGTAGAATCAAACGAGTCACACAGACGAGCATATGTTCCTCGGATAAAAAATTACGTCACCGAGATTGTTCCTTTATACAGGTAGGATAAGGACCATTTAGAAAAAACTCCACTGGAGGACTACTCTATTAATTTTTTTTATTTTTTCAGCTCTAGTGACTTCAAATCTCACTTTAGGCTCAGTAGGGCTTCATTTGAAGCGCTCAGTAATTTACTGATGCCAAAAATTACTAATCATGCTGTTAACAGGGCAGGGAGACCGTCTTTGACACCATGTGATAAGGTGCTGATGACCTTATGGTTTTTGGGCAACCGTGAGGCATATAGGTAAATATTAACAAGTATTACAAAATAACGCCAACCAGTAATCCTGCAGTTTATGTCGATCAACATTAACTGCAAAAACCTGCAATTTATCAATTTTAAGTTTTCATCTAATCTAGTCATCTTCAAAAGAGTTGACTTATTTTTGTTTGCTCATAGTTTATTTTTCAAATAACATGTTTGATATCTATTTTTTAAGATGACTAATTGCATTTTAGGCATCTAATACCTGTTACTGTATAGTGAAATCTTATACAATATTGACAGATGTAAATTGCAGGATTACCCTCTAATCTCTTTATAGTAACTTTCATGTAGTAATAAGATATTTAATATATTATAGGTCTGTAAGTGACCGGTTTGGGGTATCCAAATCGACATTATTTCGTGCTGTGCAAACAACATGCATTGCTCTTTCGGAACTTGCACCACAGTTTATAAAATGGCCTTCAAGAGACCAAGTGCAAGAAATTATACAGAGTTTCCACAACAAGAGTGGTTTTCCAGGGGTAGTGGGAGCTATTGATGGCACCCACATTGAGATTCCAGCTCCACAGATACATGCAGTTGCCTATGTAAACCGCCACGGCTACCATTCTATAATTTTGCAAGGTATGTGATGTCACTTTAGATACAAAGTGATCTAGTCCATGAATAGAAAATTGTTGTTATGAATTATGTAGTTTTATACAGTAATATAGACAACCACTTTCTATGAATTTTCTTAATTCAATCTGAAATTCTACAGTACAGATCTGTACTCTAATGATGTTTAACTCAACTCTCTTGTTTTCAGCTTGTGTAACATTTCCATGATTTTCATCTCTTGTCATGCTGGTGAATGTGGT
Organism: Centruroides sculpturatus; assembly: GCF_000671375.1. Classification (NCBI taxonomy): domain Eukaryota; kingdom Metazoa; phylum Arthropoda; class Arachnida; order Scorpiones; family Buthidae; genus Centruroides; species Centruroides sculpturatus. The sequence continues at coordinate 384,806 of NW_019384830.1, forward strand.
CGTGCACATGATGCTGAGGTTTATGCCCGCTCTACATTAGCTCGAAAAATAGCCAGAGAGGCTGAAATAATGTTTCTGTATGACTCCCATATTGTCGGAGATGGTGCTTATCCCATAAATAAGCAATTAATGAAACCATATCCTGACAATGGGCATTTGACAGCTGCCCAAGTCCGGTACAATAGCAAGTTATCATCAGACAGAAGCGTTATTGAACGGTCATTTGCTCACCTGAAAGGAAGATGGAGAAGACTACATTATTTAGATATGTCAAAAATGGAGTCGATACTATCAGTTGTAATGGCTTGTTGTGTCTTACATAATATCTGTATTACGAGAGGGGACATCCTACAAGAAAATACTGAATTGGAAAAAGTACATTAATTTTCTATCCTAAGTTTTGATATTATGTACTATACAGTACATGTGTAACAAGTGTAACATTTTTAATGTTTTCCAGGATCCAGGCAATCATAACCTTGGAGTATATCAGAGATCATGTGTTATTGAGCAAAAGCAAGTTGGAAATACAAAGCGTGACAGAATTGCTCAAAACTTATAAACAAAGACATTTAGTAGTAAGCAAAATATTCCACTAATGCTATTTATTAATTATGTACCTTAAGATGAAAGGAGTAACTAATTGATTATATTCTGGTGTTGGATAAAGTGGAGTTATAAACTACTGTATTTATTTATGGTTAATTACAAACATTTTGGATACAGTTTATGGAAATCAAACTACTTTTATTAATATCTTTTAATTTTGTAATATTTCCTATTTTTTCAATGAACTGTTTAAATAAATTATTAAATTCATCCATCCTTTGCAGGCGTTCCTCATGCCGCTGCCGTTTTGCATTCTCACGTTCAACATCTGTTAGTAGTTTTCTTTTTGGACATTGGACTGGTGATGGTGATGCAGGAACTTCAGGCAGTGAAGATGTAGATGTAGATGCACTTTCACTGCTAAGAGTGAAAGGTTATGCCACATCAGGACGTTCACCAAGCCACTCGTCCATATTATTGTAGTAACACCATGTCCTCCTGAAAAAAAAGACCACAATATATTTAGTATTGAGAAATATAAGTGAAATTTCAATAAAAAAAAGTCACCTGTTGTTGCCAGATGTATTATTATGTTTTTTTTTACTTTTTTGTATGTTCTCCACAGTCCATCCCACTTCTTCCTACATCCTTCCCCAGACACGTCTAATCCTGTTTTTGATATTTCTGCAGCAATTCTGTAGAAGCAATGTATTGGCAGTACAATGAATGGTTACCATTAGCATAGGGCTGTTCATGTATTATATCAAATGGGGCAGACCTTACGAAGTGCCTGAATGTTTATCAGTGATTTCCATAATGTGTAGGTAAGGTTGATATGAGCCACCGGGAGGGAAGACGAGTCCTCTCCTTCCGGCCACTGGTCGGTGACCTACTTTCTTGTCAAGGATGGCGTTTCGTTCAGTTACGCGTTACGCGAGTGGAGGAGTGTCAGGGGGTCGACGAGAAGGCGTTGGCATAGTCGAATAAAGACACCATTTTTCTAAACTAACAATTTATTACAGACAAATAATAAAACAAATGTTCTAACGCGGTACGTCTCATTCGCGTATGAGAGAGAGAGCTTACAATAAAGCATTCATACCTCTTGCGATGATAGCGAAGGCCTTTAATTTCTGAAAGGCGGGATCCAAGTTGAGGGTTGGGATCGAAGGTTTTCTAATATGTGGTGCGGCCGGTTAGAGGGAAGTGAATGTCCGTCTTGATGGTGCGATGGCGACTTCTTGATCAGCGACCCCCCGGAGAGGGGGAAGGAGGATGGCTTTTATACCTTTTTGGTGGGAAAATTCGTCAGGTGATCAATTGTTTTAGCAGGTGTGGGGTTAAAGGTAGTGTTACAATGACAACAATATGACGAATTTCGCCTGTAAACTATATACTGTATAACTGATAACTGTAAACTATATACGGTTTGATCGTGAGAATGTTTATAGTTAAACAAAAAGAGTTATAATTCTCTCTTGTACTTTATATTTCGTTTTTGTAGGGTCAAATTTCTTTGGTTGAGGGCATTTTTATTTTAAATTTATTAAACTTTTAAAGGATTAAATGCTTTTATTAACCTCGAATTTCACAATATAAACCTTTATTAAACACTTCTCAAACATATTTCAGAATTTTTTCATAAACATTTAACTTAAGAGTTACAGCAAAAGCCCCCAATTTGTTTACATTACTGATTCAAGTTAAATGTTTATATCAAGCCTTATCCCCACAAACATTATTGAAATCACTGATGAACAGCTCATAAGGGTTCCTTGCTAGTAACAAAATAAGATAGAAGGAAAGAGGTATCAAAATATGTGAAAATTATATGACATAATATTTGAACAACCTCCCATAATAAAAGGCAAAAAAAATACAGATCTGTTCCATAATATGGACTTCCTTGTTGGCCCATTTTCGAACATTTCATTCAAACTTTTTCTCAATTCAATTAGTTGCAAAATGTCCTTATGGGGCCATTTTGTACCACTCAAATCATCTTGAGGACTAGGACTAGGACAGGGAACCAAAATCTCACTGTCCTGATCTTGGACTGATGTTCATATAACATTTAAATTAAATTCACTACTAAATTTGTACTGCTCCTAGTTAAAAAATTGAAATATTCTAGGCAATGAATTCATCAGCAAGAAATGAGTATCTTAACTCATTTTTAAATTAAAGAAATTATAAGACCAGTTTATTTTTGAATGGTTTAAAGTTATAATACTCTACAAATTTAAATATATTTTATTAAACAATTTAATGGATGGTTATTATATCATTATAACAGCCAGTCATTTAAAATTTTTGAAACCTTAATGATTTAACAGTTTTAAACACTAATGACAATGCCAAGACATAGCAAAAACTTTCAGAGGCTGATATTTGAAATGTAAGTTCACCGATTTTGGGGGGAAATACGTTAATTGCGCGTCAGGAAAACCTAGGGTCAAACTGTATGTGGGTGGTGGCGGTAGGAGACAAAGATGACAAGTGTCTTACATGAAAACCGTTTATTTTGACATTAAATTAAGTTACACAATGCGAAGAACAAGAAATACTATATTGGCCGGCTGAGGTTTTGCTCCAGATATGCCCCGGGGCTCGAATGAGGTAGAGACTGAAGTTCTTGCATGCGATGAGAGAGTTCTTGCGTCCGATGATGGAGTTCAGAAGTTGTGGCATTCTGGATGCTTGGGTCCGGTGCACGGCTGAGAATCGGCTGTCAGTCCGCTTTGTCCTTGAGACCCGGGGGTTTTATAAGATTTCCCCCAAATTTCATCCTATTGATTGGTCCCGTTCACCCTCTCCCTTACCCCGATTGGTCACTCTTTTTGTTTCTAGGCGAAACCCGAGACCGATCCGGGTCGGGAAAAGGTCAGAGAGGTGATGACGGTCTTTTGATGTTCGNGAGATTTAAGCTGAGCCAGTTGTTGGTAGTTAAACCGGTTTAACGTTAAGTCAGTTCCGTTCATATTTCATTCCTTAAGCTGGCTTAGTCATTTAAGCTGGCTTAAAATATACAGTGTGAATAGGGTATAAGAGAGGGCTATTGGTAAAAAAAATGACTCAAGATTTTTACATTTTTGGACTAAGGACATTGAAACATCAAGAAATTCCAAAGTTTTTCTATATATATTGATGTTTGTTTGTGTGTGTAAAGTCATCTTTATCTTCAAAATTAAGCCTTTTGCTTTATTATAATCAATAATATAAGAAATACTTTTAATGAAATCACAAAAGATAGCATCACACACAATTTTCAAACATTGCTATATTAAATATTTTTTGCTGGAAAAGTTACACATCTTGTTATTGGATTTTGTTTAATTTTGATTTAAATGAATGAAATACAGATATCCGTAAAGAGAAAAGATAGATAGGTGATAAAATAGTTTTGATTAAGCTGATTTGTCAAAGATTTGAATTTATTTCTTAACAAAAATATTCTTTAGGATAGCCTTTCATTAGTAAAAATTTTAACATTCAAAACATTCTACCAGAATAAATAATATACTGAAATTGTCAGGTGTCTTGTGCCTGCATTTGAACTTGATTTAAATTTTAAATCAAACTTTAGCATTCTAAAACATTTAAATATATTATATAAAAATTTTTATAACTAAGCTTTTTTGTTTAAACTTATGATTTTTATATTATTTTCTAGTACTAATATATTGTTTTTACATATCTTTTTTAAACATCACAGTATAAATTTAGATTTATATTATCCCTTTGGGCATAATATACATCAATAATCTCTTTTAGATGTTCGGAATTTAATTTGCATTTTCATAAATGTCAACTTTTAAACTTGCAATGTAAATTGACTCTCTTTTTCTACTGTTTTTAAGATAAAGCTCTGTCTACCTTTTAGCAGCATCCTAGTTCACTTTCATTTATCTATCAAGAGCTTCTATACATTATGTATACAAAGAAACCTTTGATGGAAAATATATGCGAAACATACAGAGCAAGTATATTTGTTCTCTCAAATCTTTGAATGTTAAAAATTAACTTTGTAGAACTGAGGGGAAAAAATACTCTGAGTGGAAAGAGTGTATCTACAATGTGCTATAGGATACAGGTTACCATTTTTAAATTTTTAAGTTAAAACTGTTTTGGCATTTAAAAAAGATCAAAGTCAAAATATCAAAATAGCATGAAAAAGCATTTTTTTAGATCTATTAATACTTTCAGTTTCAAATTTATATAACAACTAAAATCAGAGACAGTCTACAATAGCCTTTCTTGGACATGCTATATGCTTAATCATACAATTCTAAAGTTTATAAGTATATTTACTTTGTTGGTTGGAATTAATTTTCTTTGTTAGCATACATATAAAAGTAAAAATACAAAAATAAGAATGAAAAAATCAATTTGATCTGATGGGCAAAAAATTCAGTTATTTTTAATATTTCTTATTTATCATCCTTAATATAATAAATTTATTGTAGATGGTGATAAATGTGTGTTTCAAAAAAATAAATATTAAAATAATATATGTAAAACAGAGACATAATTACAAAAAGTAATCTCTCAGCATAATAATTTCTTTAGACTAGTGGTGTCAAACATATACAAGATCATGAACCATCAAATACAATTTTAGAGTATCTGTTGCCACAGACACAAAAAAGATCTTTTATTTGTATTAAAAAAATGTAACATTTGCTAATAATACATAGAAATAATATAACAAAATTTAAAATTAGAGAGAGTAAAATTTAATATTTTTTACTAGAAACTTAGCATCTTCTAGCAGAAACAATTTTATCAATATCCTGTGTAATTTTTGTAAAATGATGTTTTTAAAAAATGTGCATTTAACAAATCTGTGTGGACTCATTAGCCTTTGAAATGGAAAATAGTTGTTCACATAGAACATTTTGATTTCATTGCAAAATTTCCAAAAGCATTTTAGACAGGAGAGCCAACATACTTCTGTATAATAAAGTAAATTTTCACCTTTCAGAGAAAAACTTGTCAACTTTTTTAGTTTTATTCAGTTAAGGCAATGCAACATATGGGCAATCTGCCAAGGAGGAATGTCTCCTGGGAGATCTTTTATGGGAAACTGCCCTTATTTAAGTGTTATTGACATGAAGAAAACCCAGAAAATTCTACATGGCCAGCCTGCTGGCAAGGCGTAAACCCCATAATTAACTACCAGTTTAGTGGTTTTATCCAAATTAGCCACTGGTGGGTTTATCAACTTTGAGTAAAAACTTGCCGAAAGTAAAAATTTTTATGGAACAATAAAATTTTTAGTTACCAACTTGAAAATTAATTTGCAATACATTAAAGAATTATTTTGTATTTTTTAAAATTCTGTTTTATTATTTTAATAACATCATGTTCAAGCTTAGGGTCATGGACCACATATTTTACACCATTGCTTTAGACAATCATACAGAATAGAGATATTAATTTTTTTTTTACCTCCATTCTTACTGTTTTATTACATTTTTGTTTCTATATTGTCTACTTGGACCATGTTTAGTAAAAGGACTTATTATACTGGTGTAGTTCCTGATTAGTAAAGAGAGGAAATCTTAATCAAAAGTCAAAACAAAATATCTTTATTTTCACCTGTATGCTCTGTTTGTGTGTTTCAGACCTGAAGCTATTTGGCAAGTTTACAATCCTATAACAATTGTATAAAAACTTTTTAAAACAAAAATATTATTGTTGGGTGTAATATCAAAGATGAAATAAAATAACTTACATTTTCTTTATTATCCAATATTAATACAACACTAATACTGACAGTGTCCAAAATACAGAGCATAACATACCTATCTTAATGTTTTTTAATTTATGCCTGTATAAAATGACAAAACTATTAAAAAATTTATCATTTTATAGGTAAATAGGTATGTTATGCTCTGTTTTTTGGATACTATATTTCGGTATTAGTGTTGTATTAATAATGGACAATAAAGAAAATAAGTAATTTTATCTTATCCTAAATATTGTTGTCAGATGTAGTATTGTTTTAAAAAGATTTTTTATACAATTATTATAGAATGTTGTAAACCTGCTGAAGAAGGTCTTCAGGTTCAAAAAACACAAAAAAGTGTGTAGGTGAAAATAAAGAGATTTTTTTTTACATTTGACTAAGATATCCTTTCTTTGCTAATCAGAAACTACACTAGTATAAGAAGTCCTATTAACAAAGTCCAAGTAGATAATTTAGAAACAAAAAAGAACATAGTTATGTAATATTCATAATCGATAAACAATTTAGACATTACAAATATTTACAAGACAGTCAAGCGCTTTTATGGAACCTAGCAGTATAGTAGATCCCTTTAACAAACAAAATATATAGAATGTTTTATAAAAAGCAGTCTTAAATATTTTATTTTCTGTTACTAAATTAACATTATTTTAGGGATTCAGAGTTGTTACTATTCCTATAAGTTTTCTCTGGCTCCAGGAAGAATTTTTAATTCTCTACCCTCAAAGATCCTGATGACGCTTAAAAAAAATATAAAAAATATTGCTATTTCCATTTAGTGTTTTAAGATATTTTCTTTAAAAAATGAATGATTTTATGAACTTCAAGCTATTCCATTTTGTCAATATTAATTTTATTTAAAAAACACACAAATCAATTCAAATAAATGTAGTTTTTCAATTATAAAAACTAACTAAACCAAACAATTGCCGAATTGTATTGGGCTATATTATTACTATTATTATTAACTAAATGTTATTTGGCACTAGAGGCAGTTGTTGGATGCCACCTCTTGCTACATTTAATAATTAATTTAGTAGGTTCTGGAAGAAAATAATTAGTCTTGAAGTGGAACTTGAGCCCACAAATCTCTCTGGTTTTAATATATAACTATTGGGTTTAGATGTTTATATTTGTATAAAATATAATTTTGAAATTATTTATAAATTTATTAATGCTTTAGATTATATATATATACAAAATATTGAAAATAACTTTAATTTATTGATTTTAAATATTACGTGCATTAAAAAGCTCTATCAATGTTTTTCTTGCTCAATTTGTATGCTTTTGATGTCATTTTTATCATAAAACAAATTTTTTAAAAAATTGTATTAAATTACTTAAGTTATTAAAATAATAAATTAGTCAGTAAATACAATCATTTTTATTTAATTAAGCTTTGATTTTATTTGTAAATTATTATAAAATAAAATTTAAAGTTCAGTGTTTTAAAGGCTATATTAATTTTTATTTTCAGAAGAGAATAAGAATGCAATGCATGATCAAAAGTACGATTTGGGATTGAACATCCATTCGCATCAAGGAAACCAGCAGATATCTCCCCACTTTTTGGTTCCTCAAGTTTCGAATCTGCTGCATGAAAATCTGACAGATGAGACGAGTTCCTCGACTGACACCACCCCTTTCGTGACTCCACAGGGCTCTCCAATGATGCTTCGCCGAAACTTAGTCGAAAGCAACTCCGACATCACAAAAGATATGCTGGGAAATAATGCAAAGAAATTATTTTACAAAAGTTACTTCTCCGACAGCGACGCGAAACGGGTAGATAAATTACCCAACAGAATAAAATCTAGAAAAAAATGCAATGTTTCAAATTTCGACATAAATGCCATCAGTCCTACCTCTTGGTAAATGAAGCCAACATTTTTTTTCTTCTTAAATATTCATAAATATTGTGCATTCTAATTATGTCTAGTTTCATTATTATCCCTGTAAATATGGAAAGATGCTGCTGCTATATGTATAAAGTGTGAAATTAAGTATAAATTAATATATTCAATGCTGAAATTAATACATTCGTTTATTTTAAATAGTACGAAAAGAGACTTTAATGCCTAGGAACATAATTTTAATGAATATATTAAAAGTATTACATAAAGAAATTCATTATATATATATACTCAATATAACATTAAATAAAATCTATGTATATATGTAGATTGACACATCAATAAATTTTAGCATTATTTTAAAGTTGTAATAAATTAATTTTTGTCAAATTTTAACAATGTAAAAATGTCAGTTCCTCAACGGGTAGCCCACGATTCACTGGGGATGTCGTTTTGCAGTGTGGCGCCATCTGTATGGGATAAAATTAAAAATTATTATATAGGAAGCGTCGAATTTAGTGTAAAGATAGTCCTTCTGTCTTAATAAATCGAAAAAATTATTATTTTATTCCTATTTAAATTCGAGTAGAGTAAAATCACTCGTAAACCACGAAAAGAGAGAATTTAAACCCATTATAATGTCAAAACGTCACAATAAAGAAACTAAACGAGATCCGAACCCGCGACTTAACAATATAATGAAAGTAATGCTAATTATACAGAAAGAATTATTAACTATTAAAAAATGTAACTAATAACTAAATTATATTTTTAAAAAAAAAGCATCACAAGATTGGAGATTTTTCACATAAGTCGATTCTAACGGGTAATTATACAAACCTCCACTGACGGGAACATAAAAAATGACAGTTGTTTGGAGGTTATTTTGTGTGCATTGCGAAAAGGAACGTTCTTGAAAAGAAACTCGTCGTTTAGAGCGGTTATTTTGCATGTATTTTAAAAAAGATGGCGGCCCGTCAGAAGTGGAGGTTCGACTGTGTAATATATCAAGTTGTTACTTAAATTTTTCGCTTTTAAAAATAAATAAATGAATGTATTTGAAAATAAAGGAAATATTTGTCCTTTAACATTGATAGGGGAATAATAAATATGACCTAATTTATTATTTACGTGATACTTTGCTTTAACATCAAATATTTATTGTTTTTGTATCGATCAATTGTTATACTCGAGTATAAATAGTATAATAACAACATATTCAACAAAGAATATTCATTAATTAAACTAAAAGTAACTTATTTATTTTTTAAATACTTTACTTTTCCTGCTGTTATATATACAGAGGGAAAGTATGATGATCTGGCAAAAAATGAACCCCCAGATTTTTACATTTATTGACTTAGGACACCTTGAAACGTCGAGAAATGAATAAAAATTCGGGGGTAATTTCTATATATGGATTTTTGTGTGTGTGGGGGAGCACGATTTTTTTCACCCTCTTTGAAGCTTAATAACTCCTGTTTATTTTGTGGAAAATTTCTGAAATTTTGCAGGGAAATTTATTTATTAGGGGGATTGATGCTATTAAATTTTGGTGATTATTAAAGATCGAGGGGGTGGGAAGATAATGGGGGTCGTGTGTATCTCCAGTAGGGTCGGACTTAATGACGATTTGACTCGTTATTACCATTTCCAATTTTTTATAAAACATCCCTATCCTCAAAATTAAGCTTTTTGTCATTTTATAATAGTTTAAAATATAAAAAAGTTCTTTTTATAAAATATCGTAACAGATGACGCCACCAAATGTTGCCGGGAAAGTTAATCAACTCGTTTAAAGTCGGTGTCTACCTGTTATTACGATATCTGCTTCGATTATAGAAAATTGAAATTTTCTAAATTGTTATTGAATATTTTTAGATGGAAATCTATACGTAAACAGGGTTTGAATATAATTTTTTTTAATTAATTATTTTATATTAAAATAATCGTATTTTATTGTCAAAGTTGGTCGTATACTGTCTGTAACAGCACTATCATAATTACTGTACATATTATATATATTATGTACTGTACACCTAGCAGTTCCTAAATGTTTATAGGGTATTATATAATGGTTTATATTATAGTAGTATTAGTGTAGAAGGAAATTATATAGGCAATAGAATATATTATAGTACAGTAACAATGTAATATATAAAGCTAAGTGTGGACACAATGACATACGACTATAATATATATATATATATATCTGCTATGCTGCTATTATTATTATGTATAATATAATAACATTTTAGCATGCATATAAATATGTGTTAGTATGCATTATATGGATTATAGACTTAATTATGATATATGTTATAACAGTGTCATTATATACACAGGGGGCAATGACAGTATATATTATTACATTATGGCAGTACTATATACATTGTGTTAGTGTATCTACATCATAGTTGACGTAAATATAGTAATAGAAGAAGCACAGTAAACATAGATATATTAATAATAGCATTATGACAAGTGTGTTAGCATGTTATAGTAAGCTTGTTACTATAACAGTACGCGCATAATAGATTGATACTGCAAGTTACACTATTACAGTACTGTAGTATATTGTTTAGAGAGAGAGTTTCTATACTGTAATAGTTTAGGTAACTTACAATATAATATTAACTAAAGACTATCATATAACAAAGTGAAGTAATTAAAACTTTAAAAATAGTTTACAACAAAGAAAAAGAACAAAGTTTAATCATTAAAACCTGAAAATTTGTTTCAATATTTAATTAAGAAGTGTTAATGACACATGGAAAATAAAAGAATATTTAATTAAATATCAATATATATTCAATAAGAATAAGATTATTGGAAGATTTTGTGGTGTCAAGAATGGTGTTTGTTAGAAAATCCCCGGAGATGGATCAATATTATACAACATTTGTTGAGGTCAAGCATAAATATGATATATCAAGATCATTAATCATGTAAAATATTATGTTAAATCTTCTCACCGATCCTTATTTTATAATAATCAAGTTTGTAAGACTCGAAAATGTATTTTAATTCGTATTTATTCTACTACAAAAGTTTTAATTGTGTTGGCACTAACTAAAGCAAAAGTAATAAATTAGTATCAATTTAATTTTATTTCTTTTATTAGAAAAAAAAATAAAGATTTTTGAAGGTTTTATTGAAGAATCTATTAGCAGAATTTTCGGTTTTGAAGGGATTTATTTAATATAAAATTAAAGGATTTGGATGGGTTTATTGAAAATTTCATTAGTATATTTTGAAAGTTTTTTTAAAGTTTTATTTTATATAAAATTAAAGATTATGGAGGGTTTTTTTTTATTGAAGATTTTATTAGTAAAATTTAAGGTTTTGGACTTTTATTTAACAAAATATAAGAATTTTAGAGGGTTTTATTGAAAGTTTTATTAGTAAAATTATAGTTTTTAAAGGTCTTATTAAAATGTGTTTTTAGAGAGTTTTATATAATGTAATAATATAAAAGTTTTTATAAGATGTTTGGGAGATTTTATTTAAAATTTTATTTATTTTTGATAGAATAAAATAAATTATTTATGACAACTTTTCTTACATCAGTTTGACATTATAACTGATATTGTTTCCGAAATCAATTTTATGATAATGATCAAAGAAAATCGATTTAAAAGAAATAATGACAAAGTAATTTTCTTTACATTTAACAGAATATTTTGTTTATTTTTTACATTTATAAAAAATCGCACTTTTTTATATTTTACTTCCAAAAACTTTTAAGTTATTTTATTATTTGTTCGTAAATAAATAAAAGTAAATGAATAAAGTAATTTTAGGGAAAAGTTTTTATAAATATGATTTTTTTAGAGGTTTCAGCTGAATAAATTAAGTAATTAAAGTATATTTTTGTACGAAAAAACATGGTTTTTCTATGCTTAAAATGAATGTAGAATATAATAACTATACTTTGATTTAATATTTAAGAAGAGTTTAATAATTAATTAATAAAAATGTTTATTTTTCTCTACTTTGTTAAATATTTATTTTATTAAATATTAACTTAATCTAGATAATAGCCCAGTTTTATTTTCTTTATAAACATTTTTAAATTGTTAATGAGAATTCTTGCATAGGGGAAAGGCAATCGAATTATATATTTCTTTATTATCACTTTAATTTATTTAAAATGTTTTAAATGCTCAACTAAAACTTTTATTTCTCAACCTGTAGCTCGCGAACCCGGAGAGAATATGTTATATCTTGTCTTATAAATCTTATTAATCGGAGGTTGAAAAGTTACACCT
>NW_019384830.1:397614-399871 GCF_000671375.1 Centruroides sculpturatus
TTTTAATTAAAATAAATATTTTTAAGTATATTTTTATCTATTAATTAAACTATATTATTTAATTTAAAAGAATTAAAAAAAAAAATAATTATCTTTACATCTAAAAATATCAGTAATTGTTCTTTATGATATATTGACAATAATAATTTTCTTAGAAAAATCTTGAACAGTCCATAAAATTTGTTATTAATGAATGTTGTTACTTGTTTCCTGGATCAATGTCGTCTGTCCCGAATTCTAGAACAATTTCTCTGCTTTTAAATGCTTTATACTTTATAATTAATAATTTAAAAAAGTAAATATAACATCAAGAAGTTATATTAAAAAAATAATAATAATCAAGAATTACTTTAAATTATAAAAATATATAAATGATATTTATAATTAATTTTGTCATTTTTATAAATAAAAATGTGAAAAATCTTTAATGAAATTCCTAAAATATCAACTCAATTTGTCATTAGTACAATGGGTACAAATAAACAAAGATGCTGGATGATGTAAAATATTGTTTTTAATTTTTAAATAATTATATAAATCTATTAATTTTTTTATAATAAAAGAAAAAAAAAACACACTTTTCTTTTAAAAAAAAGAAAAAAATTTATTATATTTATACTTGATTTATAGCTTATGGAGGTATGTAAGATACCACTCAAGAGAGGAGGAAAGTAATGATTGTAACTTTTGTACACCCTTTAAATTGATGAGGAAGTAAAGATATGAAAAATACTTCATCGATAAATAAAAAAAAAATAAAAAAAAAAACAATAAATGAAAGATGGAAAAAAACCTGTTGTTAGTGGAGCAACTTCTTAACTCGAGAAGACATTTCCTAGCGCTATTTGTCAGTTTCTTAAATTGTCCAAAAGGATGGGCTACAAAGTGGAGCAACTTGCGCGAATCTGTAAGATCTGCAGCAGCAGTGAGTGTGTTCGTCAGTATCATTTCTCTCGGCTTGAGGACGAGGCTATGTGAGCTCTGTACCATTCGATCGTAACAGCATCACCAAGCTGGCTGTTGCCGGTGTTGAAAGTGTTACTCTTCTATATCAATCCAGCGAGCTTATCACTTTGCAGCATGTTTGGTGGCAAGAAAAAAAGTATGTATCATTTATAAATGCTCTTATTTAATTTTTTTTTTACATTTTCTTTAATTGTATTTATTATTATTATTATTTTTTTTTCTAAAATTTTTAGTATTTTATAAAATAATTCTTGGATATATTTTAAAAGGTAATTGAGTTTAATTTTCTGTTTATAACTGTTGACGAACAACTGTTGCTATATTTGGAAATTAGTGGATGATTGCTTGACTTTTTTTTACTTGTCTTTTACTTCATTTCTATACTTTGCTGCTAGTCACGTTGCATAATATCATTTTCTGCACTATGTTTTTTTTTTTTTTTTTTAGAAAATACATATGTTTCACTGTTGTTTATTTAAAAAATAGCAACATTTAATGAGGTTTTAAATCGATATTTTTACATTTAAATCTCTAAAAATTGTCATCTTATAAGAAAACATTAAGTGAATGCTAGTATCACATTTATTACTTTTTAAAATACCTTAAAGATACTTTAAATTAATGATTATACAATTACAGTATTTAGACTAAACTGTATATAGTTTTAAAATTGAATACATTATGCATTACAAAACGAAAAAAAAATTCACTCGTTTAACCTGATAAATAAATAATTAATAAAAACATTAAATATATTGATTTTAAATAGAATTATTTCAGTCACATGATTTTTTGTAAAAATAATCTAACCCTGGATACATGAAAGTAGAACACAAGTCATAAAATAGAATTGTTTCTGTGTTAAAACATCAAATGACTAAGTACATATACAATTAAATACATTAAAAATTGTATAAATATGTTCGTATAAATATTTTTCTTTTAATTTATTAAAATTTACTGTATAAATAATTTAAAATACTGTATATATACAAAGTATATTTTGGAGACTTTCCAAAAAATCTAAACAAAAATTTTTATGTTATTAATAGGGGGTCTGATGTGTTGTATACTAAAACATGGATTTATCATGATGCAGATAAAGCTTCTTGTATAAAAATAATTTTAAAAATTAAATATTATTCTTTATATAATTACATTAAATATATTTATTTGTAAAAATTATATATTAAACTGTAAAGTTTTATTTATTATTATTATTATTATTATTATTATTATTGTTGTTTATTAAGCACACGAAAATTTGTATATAGCACTTTCGTTTGTAACA
>NW_019384830.1:400716-412345 GCF_000671375.1 Centruroides sculpturatus
TTTTTTTTTTTTTTTTTTTAGATTGAAAAAAAAATAAATAACTGTATATTTATGAATTTGATAGGAATAAAATTATGATTTTCTAAGAAATTTAAGGATTAAATTTCAGGATTTTCTCGTATATCAAGATTTGTATAAGCTTCAAAGTACCACATTTCATCCGTAGTACAAACAACTGATGTAGTTCACTCGAATCCAATAACACAAAATCTCAATTTTGCTAATCTATACAGGGTTGAGATCTTAATTTACAATAAATATCAGCTTTAAATAAAGGAAATAAAATGTTTATATATTTAACTTTCTGCATTTAATATTTGTACATCTCTTATGTTTTCATTTGCAATAAGAATGACAACTTATTGAATTTCAAGGCACAAATCAAGGAATTCAATAAGTTGTCATTGTTATTGCAAACGAGAAAAATGTCAGGATCAGACATAAATACAGTAATATATCATATTAAAGAGAATCTATTGATTTCTTAGCATCTAGTTATGAATATTTACTATAAGTAGATATATTTATTTACTTTATCGTAGAAAATGTAACAATATCGACGGTGTTTTATTCACAATTCGATACAAATATTATGAATCTAAACGTAATTTGTTAATAAAATAAATTTAATTAACTCCTTATATCTATAAAACCTATTTAAAATAGTAATATTTAGAAATTTGCATTTATATTAAGTAACTTAATAATANTATGTTACCAAATTCTTAATTTTTGTAACAGAAAAGAAGTGGCAAAAAAAATGCAATTGTATTTATACAAAATATCAAAAATAATTTATAAAAATTAAAAAACTAAGAAGCCAAATAATGAACTTGAGCTAATTTTTCCTTATTTTTTGTTAATGATAATTTAATAAATGAATTTTTTTTTTTTTTTGTTTTTTCTGAAAATTTCGACTGAAATTTTGGGGGGAAAAATCAGAAAAAATGCATTATCTGGACAGGTGAATATTACACGAATTTTTCAGTTACTTTTCATTAAAAAAATAACTTATTAATTTTGTATTTTATTGAAAAAATGTCATAAATATTGGATAATAAAAAAAAAAACACAGAATCCAATAATTGATAATGGTATCATAAATGTTGTAGTCTTAGTTGTAACAATCCTTTTTTTCTTTTGCTTATATTGATGTATGACTTTTCACTTATTCTTGAAGTGTTCCTTACTTTTAACATCCCTAAGGTGTCTTAAACGTTCTTGTTTCAATATATCACACTTACTTCCCTAACATAAATAAAAATAGCATCCTACCACATATAAATAAAACTTCAACTTGTCACTACCCATACATTAAGATTGATAAATCCATGTATCTAGAATCTAATTGATGAATCAACTAGAACGTTTATATTACTATTATTCATTTATTTTTTTTATCAAAGAATCATTAAGAATAAGTCAATTGAATCTGTTCTTGAGAGATATTTGAACCTTATAAGATCATAAATCCTGATGAATCCAATTTCGAGTTTGCTTGACTTTATATGTTTGTACAAAAATCTTAAATATGAAAAATTCTGATATTTTTCTATAAAAGAAAAAAAAAATCGATTTTATAAAATAGATTTTTTGGTTATATTCTTTAACATTTTTTCTACATTATCCAATATTTTCATCCTTCCAACTTGAATGGTTTTCTTAGAATATGATTTCTAAGTGGATGTCATCTAAATTTTTCTAACTATGAACATATTTTTATAACTTATAAAAGGAAGCACGAGTTTCTTTTTTTTTTTTTTTTAAAAAGAATATTGATGTTTCTAATATATATTTTAAATAAAATAAATATTCATTTTTATATCTAAAATATTTTATTTTATTGATTTATATATGGAAGTATTCATTAAATAGATCTATTCCCTTGCGAAAATTATTCTAAGAATGTGAATAAAATGCAGCTCGTTTATCATCTTTCGTTCTTATTCTTTAATATCACTGAAGTGGAAGATGATTAAAGTTATAAAATTAAGTAATTTACACTGTTTATTACTTTAATTATCTTTAAAAGTTTGTAAATATATTCGATTATATACTTATCATAAGCAGAACTAATATTATAAGTACTATTAACATTTTAGGAAGTAGAAAGCTTGGTATATGTAGCCCGGGGTAGAAAGGTAGTTTCATTTGTTCCATTTCTCAGGTTTAAAGACAAAAGAGGTAGATCACCTTTCAACCTGGGAAATGCACTGTAAATCACAAACATAAGCAGCATTAACATTGCAAGCAGCACTAGCATTATAGAAAGTATAAGTATCATAGGTAGCATTAATATTTTAAGCAGGAAGCTCTAATATCAAAGGAAGTAATAACATTATAGGAAAAACTAATAACATAATACAGTCGACCCTCCTATAACACTGTTGATTATTCCATTTTGTATGAATTCCATGTTGTACGAGTCACTTAGATTTTACAAATACGTGTGCCGGGCTGTGAATTGCTTACGTATTTGTAAAATCTAAGTGACTCGTACAACATGGAATTCATATAAAACGGAATAATCAACAGTGTTATAGGGGGNTTTCAATAGAATTACCATTGTTAAATATTCTCGTACTATTTTATTGATTTAATTACTTGGATGTTGATAGTGAATGTCAGTTGCAGGTATTGTTGTATTCACACGAAGAGAGATGGAAAATCTTTCATGGACAAAATAAAAACTGAATGGAAACAATAAAGGAATTGTGATTTGGTCGATACTTTTTATAGAACAATATCACTTACTTGATATATTGCAACTTAGTTTATAGTTAAAAATCCGTAAAATGTTTGATAATCTTTAATGGTTAAACTTGATAAATTAATATTTGATATAGAAGAACATTAATTTTAATAAAAATCCATAACAATATTGGTTTTATCCTTTATTATAAATCTCCTGAAAAGTTGGCTAGTTGATGGAGAGCTCTTTGAATAGTTCTTGTCATGTCAGCTCTTAAGCAATATCAATGCATCAATATAATATCATTCGTGCAGAATGATGTTTCTCTATGTGTAGTCAATCAATTATTTCGCGGTTTCACAGATAACAATAATTAATTAATCGTTTTAATACATCGTGATCATAAGATTATACGATCTGAATTCCAAATCTTTACCTTTAGGCTTTATTAATAACATTATACTCGCTGTTTGGTGAGTCTAAAATGAGAAAATATAACGTATTAGATATATATATATCTCTTACTACTTTAACCATTAAAATAACATATTATAATCTACTTTTAGCATTAAAAAACACAATTATAATTATTTTCCACATTAAAAAAACAATCAAAACAACTTTTAATTGTGTTTTCTTTTTAATATTAAAACTACTTGTAACATTTATAAAACACAATTAAAATTTCTTCTATTTTTATAAAACACAATTAAAATTTCTTCTATTATTAAAAAACACAATTAAAATTTCTTCTATTATTAAAAAACACAATTAAAATTTCTTCTATTATTAAAAAACACAATTAAAATTATTTTTAATATTTAAAACTCGATCAAAACTATTTTAAACAATTAAAAAGCCAAATTGACATTAAAAATAATTGAAATTACACGTTATAAACGAATTCAAATCATTATAATAAATCTTAAAACATAAATCTTAAAACAACGACAATTAAAATCCTTTTCTATTTATTCTAATTAATTTCTATGTTGAAAAAGTAATGATTTTTACATTGTTTCACATCAGTCTACTTCATAATGATATTACTTTTTTTAAAAAAAAAATTAATTATTACCTTCTTTATATAATTAATTTAAGGCATTTAACTCGAGAATTAAATTTAAGAAAAGGAAGAATAAAGTTTAGAAGAAAATAAAAGAAATAAAAGTTTTATAGAAGTCAGAATTATTTAGCATGAAAGATTCTTTTCTAAAAGGAGTAAATTAGTTTCACTCAAATTATAAGTCTAGGGAATTAACTGGTACGATTAACTGCGTGGAAAATGGAGTGCTAGTCAATACTAAGTACTGAAAGTAATCAATAAAACTAGAATTTTCCGAACCTAGACATTCATTATTGCTATAAAAAAAAATCAAGGAAAAACAAGATGAAGAAGGACTGGAGGAGGAGGAGGAAGAAGTTAATCAGATTAGTAAGACTAGATGTTCCGTGCCACATCCGATCAACTGGTATCTCTTCAATTTAATGTGCAATTCTACTACAAACAGGTGTATTTAATCTATTATAAACAGATTTTAACATTTTCTCTAAAGATTGAGACTATTAAAAATGCATTTTCTTATTTTTCTAAATGAATTTTTTAAGCTTAATTAAACGTAAATGGAAATTCCAAATTTAAGAAAAAAAAACTATATTTTTTGGAAGAAATTTGTTTCTTTAATTGTTCATTTCTCATATTTTTTAAATTGATTTTTTTCAATGTGTAGTTTATGGTCTTTTAATTAGATTTTCACGTGCAAAATTTCATTTGTTTTAAGTTATTTAATGTAAATTGCTCTTAATTAAATGGCAATAAGGTTTATTACTTTCGAGAAATTAATTTGTTTTGTCCATTATAATTAATTATTTAATGACGATTTGAGTGTTTTTTCTGATTAATTAATTAATTTTTTAAAATAATTTCTTTTAAGGAATTTAAATGATGATTTTTATATCGCTTTATTAAAGGTTTAATTATGAATTACGTGGTTTTATTTATTACTGAAAATTATATTTTTTTCTAAAATTATACTTTCAAAGAGTATTTTTAACTGTAATTTTCAAATTTGTATGTTATAATTTAACATATTTTTTGTTAAATTAATTTATTTTACTACATAATTATGTTCTTAATAGAAGCGAATATTGTTAATTTTGATTTATATTCTTCAATTGATGTTAATGATATAATCCATTATAATCGCTATTATTTTTATTTAATCACTATCAGCATCAATTGCTAATTATCAGAAGTGTTCATCATAAGTATCAGTTATTTATCATCGACATCACTCGCTCTTAAAGTCATTTGTTCATCATTAGCATAAATTATTCATCATCAATCTTAATTGCTCATCATCTTTATCAATTGTTCGTCGTTACCATAAATTGCTTTTCATTGGTATTATTTATTTTTCATTACCATCAATTGTTAATCATAAGCATTAGTATTGCAAGATCATCAACATCTCTTGCTTTTTATTAGTGTCATTTACTCATCATTAGCATAAATTGAACATCATCAATATCAGTTGTTTATCATCTTCAGTATCGACTGATTATCACCAGCATCATTCTTCAACCATTATCGATGAATCTTAACCAGAATTCATCTATAATTTTCTAAGTGATTTAAAGCCAAATAGAATTATATTTGCTATTGGAGATACCATTATTCACTTTGACAGAATTCCTGTTTATCTTTTATTAAACAGGTGAAGTTATCCGAAATTCTTATTTCCCCCCTTTTTTTTATTAAATTAAAGTATTTGCAATATATTACAAGTGCGTATTTTCTTTAACTTCATTTAAATTTATGAACTGTACATTTTTATTATCGTTCCATTTTATTTAATTCTCAAAAAATATATATAGGAAATTGCATATTTTATTTTTTATATATTTAAGTGTAGAGTTATACAACTATTTACATCATGTTTTATACGAAGAAACGTTAAATATTCTGGAATTTTAAACATAATTTATATAACACGCTCTCTTTACTGATAAAATAAATGTTAAAAATAATATTACATTCTTAAAAATTCGAATTAAATACTTGTAAAAAAGAAAAATGTAAAGATTTTCATAAGAATATCTCGACAAAATGCAATATTTTTAAAGAAAACGAGATGGAAAAATCGTAAGAAATCAAGTTTTTCCAATAGAAGATTAAATTGCTTTATCAAGTTTTTCAAAGAAATGATAATAAAAAATATAAAAAATAATTTTAAAATTCCAATATTGATGATAAGTAAATTTAGTAAACCAGCTTAGAAAATACATAAAACATGAATGGGAAGTTAAAGTTACTTTTTTTTTCCCCCTGCAATTTCTCTCTAGAGATCTGTTAAGATATACTTTATTTTATTTATTTTTTTTTAAATTTCTATTTTGTAATTATATTTTAGTAGCGTAAATCGAATCGAATAAATAAATAATTTTCAATAGAATTACCATTGTTAAATATTCTCGTACTATTTTATTGATTTAATTACTTGGATGTTGATAGTGAATGTCAGTTGCAGGTATTGTTGTATTCACACGAAGAGAGATGGAAAATCTTTCATGGACAAAATAAAAACTGAATGGAAACAATAAAGGAATTGTGATTTGGTCGATACTTTTTATAGAACAATATCACTTACTTGATATATTGCAACTTAGTTTATAGTTAAAAATCCGTAAAATGTTTGATAATCTTTAATGGTTAAACTTGATAAATTAATATTTGATATAGAAGAACATTAATTTTAATAAAAATCCATAACAATATTGGTTTTATCCTTTATTATAAATCTCCTGAAAAGTTGGCTAGTTGATGGAGAGCTCTTTGAATAGTTCTTGTCATGTCAGCTCTTAAGCAATATCAATGCATCAATATAATATCATTCGTGCAGAATGATGTTTCTCTATGTGTAGTCAATCAATTATTTCGCGGTTTCACAGATAACAATAATTAATTAATCGTTTTAATACATCGTGATCATAAGATTATACGATCTGAATTCCAAATCTTTACCTTTAGGCTTTATTAATAACATTATACTCGCTGTTTGGTGAGTCTAAAATGAGAAAATATAACGTATTAGCATGATTTCTATTCTATATAATAACTTACAACACTATATTTCATAGTTAGCTGCACACTCAGGATGAAGAAAATTGTATAGACGTATATAGAGAATCTTCCTCTTAGGTATAATTTGTACAAGAAAAGTAAAAATGCTGACTTTTTTAAACTTTTTTGGCAATTTGGAATTGTGTAACTTCATCTAGTAGTGATTTTTACAGTTATTTTTTTCTATACAGTCCAATTTCCCGTCATCGTTTTTATGAAATGGTCGATTCTGGAAGTACCTATTCAGCAGGAACATCAAAATATATGAAATTTATAGTGGTGAATATAATGTATTATATACTATTTAAATGCTAACATCCATTGTTACTGCATAAGCTTTCAGAATAATAATGTAACCTACATTCAAAAGTGGATCCAACGAAGAGTAAAGGAATAAGATGTCATAAACGATTATTCCTTTCTATGTTTTTATTTTAAATATGATTTTAGCAAGTAAACAATAAGATAAAACGTTAAGAAATGCTTTATATTATATAAGGTTTGTCTGGAATATCTTCACTCCTCCACAGAATTATGCGGAGGAAGGAAAATTGCAATAACATAATTAAGATTTATTATTATACTCTATGATTATACTTACATAAAAGTACGTTTATGAAATAATAAGTAATTAAAGTAAACGTTTTAATGTTAATCTCTTTTAATCATAATTAATGAAAATACAATTTCGTATTTACTTATTTAAGGTTTAAATGATATAAAATGTTAATAAATTTATGATTTTTTTTCCCCGCATTTAATTATGAAAGCCGGGAAGGAACAAAGAATATAAACAGTAATATAGAATTTGCTGTGTTTTAAATTATTAAAAAGTTTAAAAACTCAATTATAATTTTGCATATAATTTCATAAATGAAGCTATAAAATGTTTAAAATATGGTTATAAATGTAATAAACTTTATAGTCGCCATCACATATTCAAATCTATATTCTCTTGATACCAGTTTCGAGTAACACTGAATAATATCTTTATACTAAATTTTATTATAGGCATAACTTTAGAGGGATTAAAAAAGAAAAAAATGAATCTCTTGAGTTATATAATTCCAAGAATAAAAATTCTCTTTTGATAAAGGGTGGCCCAAAAACCAGTTAACCGCATTTTGTTCTTGCAGTGTTTCAGCTACACTCGTGAATATGATATGGTTAAAACATTTAAAATAAGTTAATCGTTTAGTCTTTAGAATTGTTAACTTACTTTCGAGCTATCTTTTATTATACACGTAGAGAGTTTCTTAGAGTAACTTGATGTTAAAAACGAGTCACGTTTGGTACCCAATGCGCTTTAAATAAGGCGAAAATTTAGTCTTTACAATGTGGTTAACTGACTATTGGACCACCCTGTATACTACTTGCAGAATATCCTAGATTCTACTTAATGCAAATTTATGTTAAAAAAAAAGGGGGGGTTATGTTTGACACCCAAATGCGCTTTTATATCCCTAGAGATGTATAGATACGAAGGAAAAAAAAAAAAAACAGATGTTACATGAAAATACCATTTTATTGCTTTCAGAAAACGTTTGGAAATTTTTGCGCCATTGCCATAGCGTGAAAGTAAGTTATTTATCCATTTATTCATTCAAAATGGCTTTGTTTGTACACTCAATTGTTAGATATTTGTTGTACAAGTACATAAAATTTGACTACAAACCCACATTTTAATAATAAAACTTATCGATTAATCTTCACTTAACTTATGTTCTCGTTTAATTTTTACAAGCTGAATATTCTCTATTACAAATATTTTACAGTTTCGAAACAATTAAAACAATATATTATTTAGAATATTTAATTTAAATTTAATTTCTACAATATTTTAAAAATTAAAAATAAAAATCATCTTTATTTTATTTAGACATTATCTTCAGTTTTGCTTTTATTGAAATGTTAATTTTTAATTACAAATGAAATTTATTGAAATTTTGATATTTTAAACCATTTTCTGATAATCCTGTTAATTAAATTGTGTTTAATTTGAAGTAAAACAGTAGAATTACAATCTTTGTAATGGTGGAAGAGGGTCATAAAGATCAGATATCAATAGAAGTGGATGAATGCACTCTGTTTATATTCGTTAATTAAGGAAATGAATTGCCTCTTTGAATATTGATTATAATTATTATCTTAACATAAAGTTTACATATTATTTTGTAATTTTTATGTTTTAAAAATTGTAAAAAAAAAAAAAAATCATTACAAAAATCTAAAAAATCAAAATAAAATTAAATTGTANAAAAATATATGTTGTAGAGCTTCTTGTTTTTGGCACGTGTAAGGTAAAAGTGACTTGTGAAGTACACAAATATAGATTTTGTAACAGAATCTAAAATGCCAATGTTTTGTAATGGGTAAATAAATACAGTATATAATTTGCAGGCTTTGTTAAAGTATTTAAATATATCTTTTGTAGTAATATGTATAGTAGAGTAACCAGAGATCCGGATTCACCTTACATTTGTAAATAAAGAAATAAAGAAAAATTGAAATAAGTACAGTACATTAAAGTAATTTAAATGTGACAAACTTTTATATAAACATGTATGTATAGTACAATATCTAATCTTTACTCTTTACTCATAGCTATATACAAAACGGTACGGGGGGAATAAGTTTGCACTTTCTAATTCGGATCCCCTAATAGTGATTCTAGTTACGCTACTAAATATTTAAGGTATGAATAAATTAAATATAATATGTATATGTACAAATATATATTTTTCAGTCATTTATAAGATACGAATGCCTAGTGAGAGAAAACACAAATGTGTATTATACAATAAAGAATAAGTTAAATACAGTATAAATTTATGTACTATTATACTAATATACAAATATTAATATTATAGAAGAAAATATAATGTTTCTAAAAGTACATAAATATAAATTTTACAGCAAATTACAGCCTTGTAAAAATCTTAAAAAGAAGCATAAAAGTGTTGTAAGAAACGTTAAAAAATATATGAGTCGATCATTTTCTGCGAAATTCAACTAAAAATATATCAAATTTTGTTCATTTAATCCTTAAATAACTTGTTCACAATCAATTCTGGTGCAGAAATACTCAGCGTGTCGGTGATATATATTCATTTATTAATGATTCAGGATCAAATGTTTAAATGATTTTTTCGGCCTTTACGT
Source organism: Centruroides sculpturatus (assembly GCF_000671375.1). Classification (NCBI taxonomy): domain Eukaryota; kingdom Metazoa; phylum Arthropoda; class Arachnida; order Scorpiones; family Buthidae; genus Centruroides; species Centruroides sculpturatus. The sequence continues at coordinate 410,694 of NW_019384830.1, forward strand.
GAGTAGAATAAGGAGAAACAATATTGAAAATTCAAATCGTGTATTGTTATTTAGTTTAAGATACTTTTTTTCTTTAAAAAAAATCACTTCTAAAAAACAATTTCCAGGAATGTCCCTCTGGTATCGTAACGGAAGAAACAGCATTATGTAAAAGTACTAATTTCACTAAAAGCGAAATTCGAATTATGTATCAAGGATTTAAGCAGGTAAAATATTAATTTTTTATATTTAAAAATGATTAAATTATTGTTAAAGATACTTAAAGAAATGTAATTTAATTAAATTTTGTTATGCTTCAGTTACAATTACGCTTCATTCAGTTATAATGTTAATGATGTTCAATCTCCATATACAAATTACAAATCTCTATCTTAAAAAAAAACTTTTGTTTAAAAAGGTTTTCTTTAGGTAGAGATGAGAAAGAGCAAAGGGATGAAAGGAAGATGAAGAAAGATTTTTTTAGAAAAGGATGCTATAAATACATAAAATATGATTTTTTAGAATAAAATTTTAAATAATTTCATCTAAAAAGTAAATAATTTTTATTTATTTATTTATTTTTTCTCTGTAATATACAGAAAAAATAATAGTTTTATACCTTCAGAATTAGATGAGTAAATAGCCTGTCTTCTAACAAAAACGACAGTTTAGCTAAAGAGCAATTTACTCAAACAATCCACTTTCCCTTGTTTCCTCTTTCCCTACGAGAAAAATCAATAGATAAAGGTTAAATATATGTAATCTTGTAAACAGTCGTTAGGATTTATGATATTTTTTTTTTAAAAATATGAAAAAGGTAGGAAGGAACGTCACAAGATTTTCTTTTCCTTTTTTTTTCTTTTTAGAGTAGCTTCAATACAAGAAAGCTATAAAAATATATGTTGTAGAGCTTCTTGTTTTTGGCACGTGTAAGGTAAAAGTGACTTGTGAAGTACACAAATATAGATTTTGTAACAGAATCTAAAATGCCAATGTTTTGTAATGGGTAAATAAATACAGTATATAATTTGCAGGCTTTGTTAAAGTATTTAAATATATCTTTTGTAGTAATATGTATAGTAGAGTAACCAGAGATCCGGATTCACCTTACATTTGTAAATAAAGAAATAAAGAAAAATTGAAATAAGTACAGTACATTAAAGTAATTTAAATGTGACAAACTTTTATATAAACATGTATGTATAGTACAATATCTAATCTTTACTCTTTACTCATAGCTATATACAAAACGGTACGGGGGGAATAAGTTTGCACTTTCTAATTCGGATCCCCTAATAGTGATTCTAGTTACGCTACTAAATATTTAAGGTATGAATAAATTAAATATAATATGTATATGTACAAATATATATTTTTCAGTCATTTATAAGATACGAATGCCTAGTGAGAGAAAACACAAATGTGTATTATACAATAAAGAATAAGTTAAATACAGTATAAATTTATGTACTATTATACTAATATACAAATATTAATATTATAGAAGAAAATATAATGTTTCTAAAAGTACATAAATATAAATTTTACAGCAAATTACAGCCTTGTAAAAATCTTAAAAAGAAGCATAAAAGTGTTGTAAGAAACGTTAAAAAATATATGAGTCGATCATTTTCTGCGAAATTCAACTAAAGTTAAAGTATTTAAATATATCT
>NW_019384830.1:413774-424613 GCF_000671375.1 Centruroides sculpturatus
AAAAAAAAAAAGTCTTTTTTTAATTACCTTAATTACATATTTATCGTTATTTAAAAATATTTGTTTAATTTAAAAAGATGATTAAATAATCATCTTTTTTTTTTCTTTATTTAAGTAAAGATCATTTAAATGGAAAAAAGATTATGGTGATTGCTTTAATTTGTAATTCAGTAATATAATAAAAAGAAATGAATTTTTAATTAATGTTTATACTTTATTTTAGTTAGTATATTTACAGAACTTAATGTACTTATTTAAATGTAGATTCAATAAATAATAATTGCTACTTGAAACGTGGATGATGTTGTTTCATCCTCATCAGTTTCTAGAATTTATTCGACGAAAAATTATAAATCTAATAGTTAATAATAACAACTTTTAAACATGGGAGATGAGGAGGATAAAAATTCTTCATCTTCTCTATTTATTTACATAGAAGATGAATATATTATAGAAGATTCATCTTCCTCATCCGTTACATGAAAGGTGAGGAAGATAAGGAAGATGATCATCTTCCTCATCTTCCATGTAACTAAAGAGTATTTTTGAAGATGATAATTAACTATATTCGAAAGTTTTCTCTGTCTTTCGTTCTTTTTAATATAGTTTTAAAAATAATATTTAATGTATTTTCTGAATAAACTTAATTACTAATATAATTTTACAATTTTTATGAACTTTTATTACAAAAATTAAAAAAAAAAATAAATACTAATTTACTTTTTATTATTTAGTTGTAAGAAAATCAAAAGGAAAAAAAATTATATGTTTTATACCTTTAAAATAGACTGAAAATATATTTTAAAATGGTTTCTATCCATGTTCCACTTATCATAGACTAGATTCATTTTGGATCATTAAGAGCAGTGAAGGTGATGATGCGAAGAGTAATCAAGATATCCATTTAGAGTTCTAAGTACTATTTTGTGTCATTAATCAATAGGATGCTTACTGCAGTAATTCTCTTTTTTTTTTTCCTCTTCTATTTTGACAGCATTTTATAAATCTCTTATCGTCACTTTCACGTGGGACCGTGAACGAAAAATTAAAATGGGTGTTTGGATTGTATGATATCAATGGTGATGGATATATCACGAAGCAAGAAATGTTAAATATTGTTAGTGCTATATACGACATGTTAGGACATTATACAGATCCAGCTGTTGACGAATATTCTGCTATGGAACATGTTGAAAAGGTCTTCAATGTAAGCATTTCTTTCTTCTTATTATTATTTTTTTTTTATAATTTTTAATTAAAATGAACTCTAGATCAGTGGTTTTCAACCTTTATTAACTCGCGTACCATCTGAGATTCTTGTGTATACACTTACAGCACGAACCGATTCGTATCTCAAAGAGTAACACTGGTTGAGAATTGCTTATCTAGATTATTGGTAAATTTTTAAGGCATAAACTCTTAAGATTGTGATGAATCTTTAAGTTTTAGAATTTTAGGGTTTTAATGTAAGGATTCTGAATTTTAATTATATCCTGAAGACTCTTTACAGCATGGAATCTTGGATTCTGAGTAAGATCTTGAGAGGGCCATTTTAAGCACTTTTAAGGCCTCTGAAACAATTTCTTTAGAAGCATTATACAAGTACGGATATAGAATGAAAAAAATTATCAACGAGAAGCAGTGAAATGATCCCAAAAAGACGAAGTCCCAGCTTTAGACGTGTTTGCCCATGCATTGATATTGTATATTCATGGATATATTTTAAAGAATATAGCTTAGAATCCTAGATTATTCTAAACATAAAGATCCTGGAAACTAGATCCTGAATACATTCTAAAGAATCTTCAGAATCTATAATCCTAGATTATAAATACAACTTAAAACGTTATTTAACAACGATAATCTGGGATTTACTATCTTCCAGTAGGATTTACAACGTTCTTGAAGTTTATCACATCATTGTCTCAATTAACTTCATCATTGGAAGGTCAGACATACAGTTTGGCATCAGTAAAAGCTCTTGTTTTCTTATATAAGTGTCATTACTTAAATGGATAAACCTGTTTGATTTTTCTGATTTAAAAAATAAATAAATAAATAAATGTTCTGCTTTTTAATTTTTAGAAGTTCTCCATATGTTTTGCTTCATAATAGTGCTTAAAATCTCGCTTTTTATTAAATTTTGTAGCTGTNCTGTAATATACAGAAAAAATAATAGTTTTATACCTTCAGAATTAGATGAGTAAATAGCCTGTCTTCTAACAAAAACGACAGTTTAGCTAAAGAGCAATTTACTCAAACAATCCACTTTCCCTTGTTTCCTCTTTCCCTACGAGAAAAATCAATAGATAAAGGTTAAATATATGTAATCTTGTAAACAGTCGTTAGGATTTATGATATTTTTTTTTAAAAAATATGAAAAAGGTAGGAAGGAACGTCACAAGATTTTCTTTTCCTTTTTTTTTCTTTTTAGAGTAGCTTCAATACAAGAAAGCTATAAAAATATATGTTGTAGAGCTTCTTGTTTTTGGCACGTGTAAGGTAAAAGTGACTTGTGAAGTACACAAATATAGATTTTGTAACAGAATCTAAAATGCCAATGTTTTGTAATGGGTAAATAAATACAGTATATAATTTGCAGGCTTTGTTAAAGTATTTAAATATATCTTTTGTAGTAATATGTATAGTAGAGTAACCAGAGATCCGGATTCACCTTACATTTGTAAATAAAGAAATAAAGAAAAATTGAAATAAGTACAGTACATTAAAGTAATTTAAATGTGACAAACTTTTATATAAACATGTATGTATAGTACAATATCTAATCTTTACTCTTTACTCATAGCTATATACAAAACGGTACGGGGGGAATAAGTTTGCACTTTCTAATTCGGATCCCCTAATAGTGATTCTAGTTACGCTACTAAATATTTAAGGTATGAATAAATTAAATATAATATGTATATGTACAAATATATATTTTTCAGTCATTTATAAGATACGAATGCCTAGTGAGAGAAAACACAAATGTGTATTATACAATAAAGAATAAGTTAAATACAGTATAAATTTATGTACTATTATACTAATATACAAATATTAATATTATAGAAGAAAATATAATGTTTCTAAAAGTACATAAATATAAATTTTACAGCAAATTACAGCCTTGTAAAAATCTTAAAAAGAAGCATAAAAGTGTTGTAAGAAACGTTAAAAAATATATGAGTCGATCATTTTCTGCGAAATTCAACTAAAAATATATCAAATTTTGTTCATTTAATCCTTAAATAACTTGTTCACAATCAATTCTGGTGCAGAAATACTCAGCGTGTCGGTGATATATATTCATTTATTAATGATTCAGGATCAAATGTTTAAATGATTTTTTCGGCCTTTACGTGAGTAGAATAAGGAGAAACAATATTGAAAATTCAAATCGTGTATTGTTATTTAGTTTAAGATACTTTTTTTCTTTAAAAAAAATCACTTCTAAAAAACAATTTCCAGGAATGTCCCTCTGGTATCGTAACGGAAGAAACATTTAAAGGTGTATTTTCTCAGTACTTTCCACAAGGAGGTAAGCAAATTTTTATTTAATTTTTTAAGACTTTTACTAAAATAATTTAGTTTATTTAACGTTATTTAAAGAATTTCATTAGTATTTATTTTAATTTTCGTATAATTAAGTAATTAAACGTAAATGAAATGGTAAAGTTATAACACCAAAATTTAATACGATTTTAACGGATTTATTTGATAATTTTTGGATATTTTTGTAAGAAAACGTGTCAAAAACCTTTTAAATTTTTTTTTTATATTTTAAATTATAAGAAAATATTCTTATAATATTGATGTTTAAGTTAAAATATCTTATCGCATGTGTTATTACATTCTCATTATAAACTTTGCGTGGCATTTAATATACAATTTTATTTTTTTAAATTATAAAAAAAAAAACTTTTAATTTCATCTTTCCTATCTTAAAATTTTATATATTTTTAGTTTATTATATTAAAATATTTAAAGAAATTTATAAAATTTGCATTTATTTGATGTAAAGAAATATCAAGAGTTTCGTTATAAAGTATCAGAATCTGTTATAAAAATCATAGAAAATCTCATTTATTATTAAAAATTATAATAAAAACTAATTTAAAACATATTTATGATAGATTTTAATTATATATTTAGTAATTTTAACGTTTTATTTCGTTGAGAAATCTTGTTAGAATGTAAAATTACGTGTGTGACTTAGCACGTTAATGATTTTTTAAGCTCATAATTTAAATGATGGGTGGAGTTGATTAAAATATTACAACTTACCATATCGGAAATTGTATATATTTTCAGAAAGAATAGCTTTCTTTTATTAGAAACGTGAAAAAATTTCATAAAATGATATACAGTATATATATATATTTTTTCTTTACAAACATGGAAATTAATAAGGTTAATTTTAAATTATTTTTAATCTATTATTATTATTATTTCTGGAACGATCATTTAATTTAATATAGGTCTTCGGGAATGAGTTCATTTTTTAATTTCCTGAATGCTTAGTTTTAGAATTCTGAATACCTCTTTTAGATGATAAAGAAATGTTTTTAAAAATCTATTTAATCTTTAATTCACATTCTTTCATATCTTTTTATACCTTTTGTTTTATATTTTCTTCTTCTTTTGAAACGTCTGCGGTTTTAATTTTATGTATGTATACCTCTCTTTTTATTATTTCATAGACATAGAATGAGGGCATTACATTTTTATATATGTTATTCTAGAGTAAGAATACATTCAATTTTGATGACAGGATTGTTTTCTAATTTTAAATATGCTATTCTAAGAGTTAATCGAGTTCAAATCATTTTATATGAAGTTAGAATTACATTAATCTTAATTTCAATTCTTCTTATTGTCTTTTCTTTCGATTTAAATAAAATAGACAGATTTCGCTTTAGTCCATTCGGAATTTTTCGTTCCCTTTACGTTAGTTTCACTCTTTTATTGTTTAACAGAGGATCGAACTTCATTTTGTAGGAGAGAAATCAGAGTTAGTTTCCATTTTTAATATAAAAATAACGTTATAAGAGAGTAAGATCTGTGTTCATTTTCATTATCCACTTTTAAGTAACAAGTCTATCTTCAATTAACAATTTCACTAATTCAGAATTAAAAGAAAAGATTACACGTCCACATAATATCCAATTAAATCATTATTATAAAAACATTTTAATCAAATCTGAACTTTAGTTTTATTCTTGCTTTAGTTAATATTTTTTTTTTTAAAGTGTATTTTTATAATTGAGGCTATTTAAATACAAAGCTAATAAGTTATTCCGGGCGCATCATCGCAGAGGGGTGATGATCAAAGATGAAGCAGTTACGCTTGTTAACAAAATGGAAGCACGTCTCTGCTGCAATCAATTATAGCTTCTTCTGTAACTTATCTGACAGGTGAGAAGCCACACGTGTGTGACGTGTGTGGGAAGGGGTTCTCCACCTCCAGTTCATTGAACACCCACCGCAGGATCCACTCCGGAGAGAAACCTCACCAGTGTCCTATATGTGGTAAAAGATTCACTGCCAGCTCTAACCTCTACTACCACCGCATGACCCACAACAAGGTAAATATTATACTGACAAGGTAACATGATAGATATTCATCTACTCGCACCAATATGCGAATGTAATCTCGCTCTTCCTCTCCGAGATAAGATTACGAGAACGTTTCTCTTGTAATTTCGCATATTTTATTTTATTTAATTATACTCTTTGAATTTATAATTTACGAGCATCTTCTGGAGATTTCCTAATATAGTCAAAAAGGTAAACTTAAACCGAGACGTGCTTTTTTTTTTTAAAGTGATTTCTCCCGTACGGAATATTAGGACAACGCATAGATTATTATTTTGTATAGGATCAACCACCGAAGATAAATCGATTAATCTTGTCGAAGGGTTTTTTGTAATGCAATACTGTGAATTTCCTCTTCCTTCTATTCACAATTCAATAGGTAATTACAGTGCTAATTTTTAATGCTTTTATTAAGTTACAGTATCACTGGATGTTTTAACTAAAATACTTTAAAGTAATCAATTCGAAATACATAAAATGCTAAGAAACGTTCCTTACAATAAATTTACAAGTATTTATCGTGTATGAAATTAAACGTTATTTACAATCGAATAAGTACAACTGTAAACATCCGCCTAACTTAAAAAGGTGTCCTTTCCAATCCATCAAAAATCCACATCGTTTCTCCTTTGTAGTCGTCATTTAGAGGTGGCAAAGGTCGTGATAACTCCACCCCGCTTATTGTCGAACCACAACATATAACGAGACCTTCCGTTTGCAACCGTGACTAACTCGTCCCTCTTGACCACTTACCCTCCTCGCTTCATTAATTCGATATCCAGCTCGGCAGTGAGTACGAAAGGGGGGAGGAGAAAAAAAAAGATTCGATGGATTAAAAGACCGGGACCAAAACATCCTGCAAAGTTCACAAATTTTTTCTTCTTCTTCTTCTTCCTTAGCCGGATAGTTTCTTCCTTGTTTATAGCCGATCCCCAGGGCAAGAGGGTGAGTTAAAGGAGCAGTGAGGCACTAAAATTGATTGATTAGTTACCTGTAAGTAAGTCGGGTGACAGTAACGTCCTTCGCTTTTCTCCAGAAGTTCTCGAAACTTGAATCATTTTCGAACAAATAAGCCAATGGACGATGATGACGACAGAACATTCTTTTTTTTTTCTTTTTTCCTCAAGGAGGAANTTTTTTTTTATAATTTTTAATTAAAATGAACTCTAGATCAGTGGTTTTCAACCTTTATTAACTCGCGTACCATCTGAGATTCTTGTGTATACACTTACAGCACGAACCGATTCGTATCTCAAAGAGTAACACTGGTTGAGAATTGCTTATCTAGATTATTGGTAAATTTTTAAGGCATAAACTCTTAAGATTGTGATGAATCTTTAAGTTTTAGAATTTTAGGGTTTTAATGTAAGGATTCTGAATTTTAATTATATCCTGAAGACTCTTTACAGCATGGAATCTTGGATTCTGAGTAAGATCTTGAGAGGGCCATTTTAAGCACTTTTAAGGCCTCTGAAACAATTTCTTTAGAAGCATTATACAAGTACGGATATAGAATGAAAAAAATTATCAACGAGAAGCAGTGAAATGATCCCAAAAAGACGAAGTCCCAGCTTTAGACGTGTTTGCCCATGCATTGATATTGTATATTCATGGATATATTTTAAAGAATATAGCTTAGAATCCTAGATTATTCTAAACATAAAGATCCTGGAAACTAGATCCTGAATACATTCTAAAGAATCTTCAGAATCTATAATCCTAGATTATAAATACAACTTAAAACGTTATTTAACAACGATAATCTGGGATTTACTATCTTCCAGTAGGATTTACAACGTTCTTGAAGTTTATCACATCATTGTCTCAATTAACTTCATCATTGGAAGGTCAGACATACAGTTTGGCATCAGTAAAAGCTCTTGTTTTCTTATATAAGTGTCATTACTTAAATGGATAAACCTGTTTGATTTTTCTGATTTAAAAAATAAATAAATAAATAAATGTTCTGCTTTTTAATTTTTAGAAGTTCTCCATATGTTTTACTTCATAATAGTGCTTAAAATCTCGCTTTTTATTAAATTTTGTAGCTGTTTTTTTGGCTTAATGATCGTGTTAAAAACTGATTTTTAATAAATTTTTATAAGTTCTCTAAACTTTTATGTTATTAGAATACGAATACAGAATATTAAAAATCATTAATCATTATATATTAAGTAAATTGAATAGATTTGGCTTTCATTACATCAAGCAGACCGCACAGTAACAATGTTTATAATAAATTAAAGTTTTTTGAATGTATACAAAACCATTTACTTAACAAAAAAAATTTGTGGTTCCTTAATTAATCACGCTTAATATACGTTATAAAATCTGTTCTAAAAACTAAAAAAAAAAAAAAAATTCTCAGAGAAGGAGGAGGAGGAAAAAAAATGTATAAAAATTAAATAAATTTTTTGGAAAGTTACCAAATTTCCCCGAAAAAATCAATTGATTTTCATTTATTTCTAGTATTGAATAAGTAGTTAATGATAATAAATATTAATCAATAGTTCGTTATTACTATTATTATGAAAATTGATAAGAAACGTGAGTGTGTTTGTATGTCTGTAGAAGTCAAAAGAAAATAATCTTTAACAATATCTAAGATAAATCATCTATCAGACTCTACGATAACTTTATATATATAAAAAAAAAAACTTGAATTGGGTTCTAGAAAGATTAATGAATCGACAAGATACTACCTAGATAAGAAATAAGAAACATTTGGAACATCACCAGATACAGTATATACTATGACGCGATTTTTATTATATATTTTTTTTAAGAAAAATTAATATAAAGAATGTTTCTAGAATATTAATCTTTAAGTCAAAATTGTAGATATTATTTAAGATTTTATTTCGATGAAAGCGGTGATAGGATTGAGATCATTAAACATACACTACATTTACAATGTGCACCAATTGCTTAATTCTAATTAAATCGGTGAAGTATTTCCTGTTTTAAATAAAAATTGAGGTCCTAAGCCAAGCCTTAGAAAAGGATAAGCCCTATTGGGATTATTAAAAAGCAAAGACCCTCTTCTCACCTGAAGGGGCCTGGAGCCTTCTGAATCGTGGGGCCTAGTTGACCCTTTTTATATTTCTAACAGGATTGACAAAACATAAAATGAGAGAGACGTTTGACAAATTCTCATGTCATCACTCGAGTAAAGTAAAGAAAAAAAAATGGTGCCAGTATTGGTAACCCGAAACTTTCACGATTTCATCTTATCGTATGATATTTCTCGATATCTTTAACTTTAAAATTGTTCTTCTATGGTTAATTTACTATCGATTTTCATCTCTGGCTTCCTGTTTGCTTAATTTGATGAAATATATACTTTATTTGTTCGGAGTTAGCGATATCAACTTTACTCAGTTCGCTTCTTTTATAAATTGAATACATTTTTTAGTACTTTAGAATAGATACGAAGGAAGACAGATAAAAGATTTCTTATGTCTTCTATATACCATAAAGCGAATAATCTAATCTGAAAGCAATTTTTCAAATTACTACATCTATTGCTCCTGATCTATTTCCTTATTCTAGAGATAAACCGCTATCTGAAATAAATGATGATTTCTAGAATAATCATTTTAAAAAAAATTGATTGTTTCTTTATTAATTTATAAAGATTTAACGTTTATATATACATATAAATGCTTTACTTTGCAGCAAATTGATTCGAATAAAGACGGAGTTATCACATTTGACGAATTTATGGCTTGGTGCCAAAAGGTAAATTTTTTCTTTATCTTTAAATAAAAATTTTAGAAAAATTTGCATATTTTTATCTCTAAAATATTATAAATATTGTTTGAGATTTTTTAGAAATTATTTTTATTTTTTTACCTTATTTAATAGTAATAAAATTGCTATTTTTCTAAATCCCTAATTATCAACAAGTAGTTCGCGATCCCTAGAGATCTTCGAATAATCTTGGAAAGATGAAACGAATTAAAAGGAAATTGAGAAGAATTGATGTAAACTGATAAAATTAGAGATAATTTTATTTTGTTTTATTAAATTTTAAGTAAGATAACAGCTTGGATTTCGATATAAAGTTTATGGTTGAAGGATATCACAAAGCTTTGAAAGATATTCTACAATTTAAACTCGTCCGACATCACTATAAATATTCATCAAGCTCTTATCGCAAAATAAATGGCGTGTGTAAGGTAATATTTGTATCTAAGCCAGTCCCAAGGCATGAAATCCAGCACATAAATTTCCAAAACTCAAAGTAACATTTTACTGAGCAATGAATGATTTTAAGGTGTATAATATATTATATAGGCCTATATATATATAAAAAATTAATTTATTTTCTAGAAAATTTTTATAGTGTAGGAAATTTTATGGTGCAGAGTTTCGTATTGGTTGAATTAATCCCTTACTCTAGTAGAAACGGTTCTGATGGCTCTCTTCTCCATGANTAGTAATTTTAACGTTTTATTTCGTTGAGAAACCTTGTTAGAATGTAAAATTACGTGTGTGACTTAGCACGTTAATGATTTTTTAAGCTCATAATTTAAATGATGGGTGGAGTTGATTAAAATATTACAACTTACCATATCGGAAATTGTATATATTTTCAGAAAGAATAGCTTTCTTTTATTAGAAACGTGAAAAAATTTCATAAAATGATATACAGTATATATATATATATTTTTTCTTTACAAACATGGAAATTAATAAGGTTAATTTTAAATTATTTTTAATCTATTATTATTATTATATTAAATAAAAGTTAAAAAAAAATACTTTAGTAATTTGTTTTATGTTGTAAACAAATACCAAAATATTTAACACTTCCTTAACTATTCTTTTCTTGGATATTTCCCAAGAAGTCTTGTTCAAGTTGCAGTCTTGGGAATAAACTTGTTAGTTTAAAATCGATAATACTTGAGAAGTGATAATGATGATTATGAAACACGGAAATAATTAGAAAATATATTTAATGTGTTATTTTAATGATGCATTATCATTTACACGAAAATTGCTAATTATATTTCTTTCTATTCAATTATGTTTCTTCATTTTCTTCTTCTTCTTCTTCTTTTTTTTTCTCAAGAAACGTGTCATGTATAGCAAGTAAAAAATTGCATTTTATATTAATAAAAATTGATTTTTTTAGAAAGAAAAATAAATGTGTAATGGTTAAATTTACAGTCATTGATGTGCAAACTGTGTTTAACGCCAAGTTAATGTAGAAAAAAAAAAAAAAAAAAAAGAAAA
>NW_019384830.1:425894-447906 GCF_000671375.1 Centruroides sculpturatus
TTTTTTTTTATAATTTTTAATTAAAATGAACTCTAGATCAGTGGTTTTCAACCTTTATTAACTCGCGTACCATCTGAGATTCTTGTGTATACACTTACAGCACGAACCGATTCGTATCTCAAAGAGTAACACTGGTTGAGAATTGCTTATCTAGATTATTGGTAAATTTTTAAGGCATAAACTCTTAAGATTGTGATGAATCTTTAAGTTTTAGAATTTTAGGGTTTTAATGTAAGGATTCTGAATTTTAATTATATCCTGAAGACTCTTTACAGCATGGAATCTTGGATTCTGAGTAAGATCTTGAGAGGGCCATTTTAAGCACTTTTAAGGCCTCTGAAACAATTTCTTTAGAAGCATTATACAAGTACGGATATAGAATGAAAAAAATTATCAACGAGAAGCAGTGAAATGATCCCAAAAAGACGAAGTCCCAGCTTTAGACGTGTTTGCCCATGCATTGATATTGTATATTCATGGATATATTTTAAAGAATATAGCTTAGAATCCTAGATTATTCTAAACATAAAGATCCTGGAAACTAGATCCTGAATACATTCTAAAGAATCTTCAGAATCTATAATCCTAGATTATAAATACAACTTAAAACGTTATTTAACAACGATAATCTGGGATTTACTATCTTCCAGTAGGATTTACAACGTTCTTGAAGTTTATCACATCATTGTCTCAATTAACTTCATCATTGGAAGGTCAGACATACAGTTTGGCATCAGTAAAAGCTCTTGTTTTCTTATATAAGTGTCATTACTTAAATGGATAAACCTGTTTGATTTTTCTGATTTAAAAAATAAATAAATAAATAAATGTTCTGCTTTTTAATTTTTAGAAGTTCTCCATATGTTTTACTTCATAATAGTGCTTAAAATCTCGCTTTTTATTAAATTTTGTAGCTGTTTTTTTGGCTTAATGATCGTGTTAAAAACTGATTTTTAATAAATTTTTATAAGTTCTCTAAACTTTTATGTTATTAGAATACGAATACAGAATATTAAAAATCATTAATCATTATATATTAAGTAAATTGAATAGATTTGGCTTTCATTACATCAAGCAGACCGCACAGTAACAATGTTTATAATAAATTAAAGTTTTTTGAATGTATACAAAACCATTTACTTAACAAAAAAAATTTGTGGTTCCTTAATTAATCACGCTTAATATACGTTATAAAATCTGTTCTAAAAACTAAAAAAAAAAAAAAAATTCTCAGAGAAGGAGGAGGAGGAAAAAAAATGTATAAAAATTAAATAAATTTTTTGGAAAGTTACCAAATTTCCCCGAAAAAATCAATTGATTTTCATTTATTTCTAGTATTGAATAAGTAGTTAATGATAATAAATATTAATCAATAGTTCGTTATTACTATTATTATGAAAATTGATAAGAAACGTGAGTGTGTTTGTATGTCTGTAGAAGTCAAAAGAAAATAATCTTTAACAATATCTAAGATAAATCATCTATCAGACTCTACGATAACTTTATATATATAAAAAAAAAAACTTGAATTGGGTTCTAGAAAGATTAATGAATCGACAAGATACTACCTAGATAAGAAATAAGAAACATTTGGAACATCACCAGATACAGTATATACTATGACGCGATTTTTATTATATATTTTTTTTAAGAAAAATTAATATAAAGAATGTTTCTAGAATATTAATCTTTAAGTCAAAATTGTAGATATTATTTAAGATTTTATTTCGATGAAAGCGGTGATAGGATTGAGATCATTAAACATACACTACATTTACAATGTGCACCAATTGCTTAATTCTAATTAAATCGGTGAAGTATTTCCTGTTTTAAATAAAAATTGAGGTCCTAAGCCAAGCCTTAGAAAAGGATAAGCCCTATTGGGATTATTAAAAAGCAAAGACCCTCTTCTCACCTGAAGGGGCCTGGAGCCTTCTGAATCGTGGGGCCTAGTTGACCCTTTTTATATTTCTAACAGGATTGACAAAACATAAAATGAGAGAGACGTTTGACAAATTCTCATGTCATCACTCGAGTAAAGTAAAGAAAAAAAAATGGTGCCAGTATTGGTAACCCGAAACTTTCACGATTTCATCTTATCGTATGATATTTCTCGATATCTTTAACTTTAAAATTGTTCTTCTATGGTTAATTTACTATCGATTTTCATCTCTGGCTTCCTGTTTGCTTAATTTGATGAAATATATACTTTATTTGTTCGGAGTTAGCGATATCAACTTTACTCAGTTCGCTTCTTTTATAAATTGAATACATTTTTTAGTACTTTAGAATAGATACGAAGGAAGACAGATAAAAGATTTCTTATGTCTTCTATATACCATAAAGCGAATAATCTAATCTGAAAGCAATTTTTCAAATTACTACATCTATTGCTCCTGATCTATTTCCTTATTCTAGAGATAAACCGCTATCTGAAATAAATGATGATTTCTAGAATAATCATTTAAAAAAAAATTGATTGTTTCTTTATTAATTTATAAAGATTTAACGTTTATATATACATATAAATGCTTTACTTTGCAGCAAATTGATTCGAATAAAGACGGAGTTATCACATTTGACGAATTTATGGCTTGGTGCCAAAAGGTAAATTTTTTCTTTATCTTTAAATAAAAATTTTAGAAAAATTTGCATATTTTTATCTCTAAAATATTATAAATATTGTTTGAGATTTTTTAGAAATTATTTTTATTTTTTTACCTTATTTAATAGTAATAAAATTGCTATTTTTCTAAATCCCTAATTATCAACAAGTAGTTCGCGATCCCTAGAGATCTTCGAATAATCTTGGAAAGATGAAACGAATTAAAAGGAAATTGAGAAGAATTGATGTAAACTGATAAAATTAGAGATAATTTTATTTTGTTTTATTAAATTTTAAGTAAGATAACAGCTTGGATTTCGATATAAAGTTTATGGTTGAAGGATATCACAAAGCTTTGAAAGATATTCTACAATTTAAACTCGTCCGACATCACTATAAATATTCATCAAGCTCTTATCGCAAAATAAATGGCGTGTGTAAGGTATTATTTGTATCTAAGCCAGTCCCAAGGCATGAAATCCAGCACATAAATTTCCAAAACTCAAAGTAACATTTTACTGAGCAATGAATGATTTTAAGGTGTATAATATATTATATAGGCCTATATATATATAAAAAATTAATTTATTTTCTAGAAAATTTTTATAGTGTAGGAAATTTTATGGTGCAGAGTTTCGTATTGGTTGAATTAATCCCTTACTCTAGTAGAAACGGTTCTGATGGCTCTCTTCTCCATGAAAAAGGAGTTGGAATATTGTTAATCTCAACATTTACATAATAAAATTAAACTGGGGTGAATAAAACATAGAAAAGTAGCTAAATGTAATATTTTAAACCGAAATTCGTTGTTCTTCCGTGACCTCATGAAGCTCTTATCATTTATCTCTAAGTTTACAGGTAATGTTCTCTAAGGGAGGATCCAGGAGCAAAAGGAAACCACTCCTATCTCCCCTCTGTCTATCAGAGGGAGACATCTGGAAACACGGGGATTTTTCGAAGTCGATGGTTTTTATTGGTATATATTTTAATACAGTATAAGTCTGTGAAATAATGGTTGTTGTTTGTATATAGTTACATGTAGCAAGTTGAAAAACCCTTTCATAGTCATTCGATGAAATAAATTTCTGTCCCTTCTTTATTTCCAAAGGTAGACACGTAATCTATATTGTACAGTACATATTTATAAATAAATACATTAATCTAAAAAACCTATTTTATGTTTAAAATAATAAAATTCTATACTATTTTTACATAAATTTCATGTATAAAAAGAGATTAGTGGAGAAAATTTGTATCTCTAAATTTGTCACAGTGCCATTTTACCTAAGCAAGATGCCAACTATTTATTCAGTTGAAGACAAAATAATGAAAATAATTAACCTCGAAAAACCTTCAAATATACTGTATTTACAATGAGTTTTTTTTCTTTTTTTGGTAAACTATTAATTATCCACAATAATAGAAAGACAATGGATACATTAAAAGAGTATTTTTATTCAGGTAATTGATACTAAAAACTAAATTGAATTGTTTTCTTTGGCCAAAAAGTACAAGAATTGAATTTCAAAAGTCCATTTCTAAAAAAAAAATATTATTTTTAAGAACAACTTTTTCTCTATTTTAGATAATCTCTGCGGTATTTTTCGAATGTAATACACGAAAAAAATTTAAATAAATAAATAAAAGATTAAAAGTGGAAATAAATAGATTTGTTTACTTTTACAAATTGTATTTTTATACAAAAATAAAAAAATTAAAATGAAATAAACAAAGCTTTTTTTTTGTATGTGTGAGTGTGTGTGTCTAAATGTCTCTGTGTGGGGAGGGGGCACGATTTTGTTCAGCCATTTTGGGCTTTAATCTTGTGCTTTTGTCGAGAATTTCTGAAATTTTGCAGGGAAGTTTGTGTATTAGGAAAGTTGATGCTATTAAATTTTTGGTGGTTAGAGATCGAAGGGGCCATGTGCCATATCTCAAAAGGGGTCTGAGTTAATAAACATTTTTCTAATTATTTATATAACTCATCTTTATCCTCAAAATTAAGCTTTTTGCCATTTTATAATAATTAATAATATAAAAAGAATTTAATAAAATCTCATAACAGATGGCACCACACACAATTTTAATTCTTGCCTGGAAAGTTAAGCAACTCGTTTCTGGTTTTTTTCCTTTTTTTTTTTTCTATCTTTTACATTAGTGCTTTTTTGCAGTTTTTAAAATTCTTTCCCTGTCTTTTTTACACCTTTTTGGTAAAAATACAGAAATATTAATAGAATAAATTACAATAAGATATTAATTTAGTCTAAATTGTGATGAACCGGCTATAGGGTCACCTTTATGTCTGTACAACCAGAAGAATAAGACAGTAATTCAATCTTAAATAATAAATGAACTAATTTTAGACTATCTGTATATCTTTACAACGAGAATATATACAGTGAGAATATAAAGGACAGTGGCGTGCCGTCATTGGAAGCGGTGGAAGCGCCGCTTCCCTCGTATTTTCTAAAAAATAAATACATATTAATTTTAATTATATGAAAATAATCGTACAATATTTTATTATAACCGCGGAGTGGAAGCGCTGTATTGTCGGCTTCCAAACAGATTCGCGATTACAGAGCACCAACCTCACCCGGTTTAGCTGGTGGAAGTCTAGGACCTCGGGTGGAAGCTTCACACGTAACGCTTCCAATTCTATCCGGGACCGGTTCTGGGCTGTTAGCCGACTGCCCGCTAGATATTTGGCCACCCTCGCCCCATTATGTGAATTATGAATAGATTTATAACTTAACCCAACCGATAAGAATTTACTAGTATGTTTTTATGATAGCTCTGTATAGTTGACAGAAGTTTTAAAAAAACCCAGCGGAATAAAAGCAAAGTAAATATATCAAATATTTTAATATATTTGATATATTTATTTTGCTTTTATTCCGCTCTCCCATCTTATATTACTTACGGATTTGAATGTTAAACCGGTGATATTACGATTTCGTATGTCGCGTGTGAGAAGAATTGATGTAAACTGATAAAATTAGAGATAATTTTATTTTGTTTTATTAAATTTTAAGTAAGATAACAGCTTGGATTTCGATATAAAGTTTATGGTTGAAGGATATCACAAAGCTTTGAAAGATATTCTACAATTTAAACTCGTCCGACATCACTATAAATATTCATCAAGCTCTTATCGCAAAATAAATGGCGTGTGTAAGGTAATATTTGTATCTAAGCCAGTCCCAAGGCATGAAATCCAGCACATAAATTTCCAAAACTCAAAGTAACATTTTACTGAGCAATGAATGATTTTAAGGTGTATAATATATTATATAGGCCTATATATATATAAAAAATTAATTTATTTTCTAGAAAATTTTTATAGTGTAGGAAATTTTATGGTGCAGAGTTTCGTATTGGTTGAATTAATCCCTTACTCTAGTAGAAACGGTTCTGATGGCTCTCTTCTCCATGAAAAAGGAGTTGGAATATTGTTAATCTCAACATTTACATAATAAAATTAAACTGGGGTGAATAAAACATAGAAAAGTAGCTAAATGTAATATTTTAAACCGAAATTCGTTGTTCTTCCGTGACCTCATGAAGCTCTTATCATTTATCTCTAAGTTTACAGGTAATGTTCTCTAAGGGAGGATCCAGGAGCAAAAGGAAACCACTCCTATCTCCCCTCTGTCTATCAGAGGGAGACATCTGGAAACACGGGGATTTTTCGAAGTCGATGGTTTTTATTGGTATATATTTTAATACAGTATAAGTCTGTGAAATAATGGTTGTTGTTTGTATATAGTTACATGTAGCAAGTTGAAAAACCCTTTCATAGTCATTCGATGAAATAAATTTCTGTCCCTTCTTTATTTCCAAAGGTAGACACGTAATCTATATTGTACAGTACATATTTATAAATAAATACATTAATCTAAAAAACCTATTTTATGTTTAAAATAATAAAATTCTATACTATTTTTACATAAATTTCATGTATAAAAAGAGATTAGTGGAGAAAATTTGTATCTCTAAATTTGTCACAGTGCCATTTTACCTAAGCAAGATGCCAACTATTTATTCAGTTGAAGACAAAATAATGAAAATAATTAACCTCGAAAAACCTTCAAATATACTGTATTTACAATGAGTTTTTTTTCTTTTTTTGGTAAACTATTAATTATCCACAATAATAGAAAGACAATGGATACATTAAAAGAGTATTTTTATTCAGGTAATTGATACTAAAAACTAAATTGAATTGTTTTCTTTGGCCAAAAAGTACAAGAATTGAATTTCAAAAGNGAAAATTATAACAAAATAGTTACGGCTAATAAATATATTTAAATTAATAGATGTTATATGTTTTTATCAAAGCGAGAATCGGCATTTAGAGGTCGTAGGGAATCTAACAGAGGTAATTATATTGAACTTGTTTATTTATTACTTACGTCAGATAAATAATCTATTAAAAATACATTTAAAGATTTAACTGATTGCCCCTGGAAGTCGGCTTCTTACAGAAACACAGCTTTCCTATCATCAAATGTCACGGCACGCCACTGTAAAAGACAGTCTAAAATTATCGTAAACTAAGCTGAGAACAACGTGTTTTTTGTAAATAAAAAGTGAGTAATTAAAGTATATAAGTAAATTGCGGTGAAAGGAAAATGTGCTTATAACATAATTGAACAATTATTCTTTACTTTCACAACTGGGTGCATAAGTAAACACTAGGCATCAGTGTGTTAAAGATGCCCAGTGTCTACCTATGCACTCAGTTGTGAAGTAAAGAATAATTAAAAGACACGGTTTTGGAATAAGTCAATAATACTTTACTAAGCAATAATAAATGTAATCATAACTTAATTCAATTATTAAAATACTAAACTATAAAAAATACATTTAAAAAATTTATATTTTAATACAAAATATCGATTAAAAATATAAATATATAAAATTTTAAAATTCTAAATCTGTAACAGACGAATTGTAAAGTGTTGCTTGACGTTCGTTTTAAGTTTAAGCTTGAGTAAAAATTTACCCCCACGATATAAAATGGTGTACTTGTCATAGAAGTAGGAGGGAAACATATAGTTTAACACGTCCGTCGAGAAATTCGTATTCTGCATGGTTGAACGACTTAAAAGAAAATAACAAGTTAAATCTTCGCTTTGTGGATCGAGTTTCTATTTATATGTCACTCCATACTCTTTTGGTTCGTGAAATATAAAGCATTGCCTCTCGAGTGAGGAATACAATAGAAAGATATTCGTATTCTAAGATTGTATTTGAATCTATACTAAATCGTTTGTTCGCATCTAACAAGTTGAAACCGTGATAACGTGTCTAACAAGAAAGACGAAGATGTGCACATTTTACTTTTCACATGTAAATCCTTGTTATAATTCTTGTACCGTAGGAGAATGGATAAATTCATCATTTCTCGTTTGGTATGTAAATATTTCTCAATAAATTTCGTATTTATTTTCATCCTTCTCATCACTTTATTCTCCTCTCTCTCATCATCTCCTTCTCTTTCTTTCTTCAGCCTAGAACTTTGAGTAAACTCTATCCCCTAATATAACAACAATGGTGATCCATTTCTCATCGTTCTTATATAAGAATGATGAGAATTTACATGTAAGTAATCGGAAACATCAATATAACAATGTTCAATTTGTACATAAGATAAACAAGCCTCAACTTAGGGCCTCGCGTTATGAGTCTACAGTTAAAAAGCCTCGCATCTAATTCACAAAAAAAAAAAAAAAGAGGAAAGATAGTGTACACCGATAATATTTCCTTTTTATTGAAGTGAAATAAAACAATATTTTAAACTAAATTAATTTTTTTTAATAAATATTTTAAACATCAAAATGTTCCCTGATATAATTCCGGTTTTCACAGACGTATACATTTCGTTTTCTTATTCGGCAATATATAAAAAATAGTTATAGCACTACAAGGCATTAATATATAGGAATTGTGCCTTTTATAGGTCATTTCAATCTTTAGAACTCGAAACTATTATTGGAGTTCCTAGAATTCCGGATATTTGTCTTCTACTTCACTGAATAGATCACTTCTTTGAGAAGTTTTTTCTTTATTTTTATTTATTTTTTCACACTTTTTTCTTAATTTTCTTACTTTTTAAGCTTTTTTCCCTCCTTAAATTTAAGAAAACAAATGCTAAATTACATCTTGAGAGATTGATATCCGGGGGGGAGGGAAAAAAAAGTATCTACAATACTGTTTGTTTGAATGATAATATAATAACGTATCGCAGGTGTTTCGTTATATAATAATACATTATAAAGTAAATAAAGTAAATTTAATTTTACAGGATGAAGCACGATCAAGGAGTTTGTTGATGTTGGATACAATATTGTGATTTCAACGAAGATGAGGAGGAGTAGGAAGAAGAAGCGTGACGCCATATGTATATAATCGATTTGCAGAAGCATTCTCTGCCGACTTCGCACAAATAAATGATTCTTCAATCCAAAAAAACAAAAAAAAAAAACTTTAAAAAAAAGACATAAAGACTTATAGAATTAATAAATAATTTAATTTTTTTTAGATGAATTACTTAAAAAGAACAAAAAAAATATTCCTTCCATAATACTGTAGATATTCGTCCAAAATTAACAGAAATTCGTGTAAAATATTCGATAGAATATTTTATGTTTTAATATATTTAATTATATATTCAATAAAATCTACAGTAAATAGAATTTTTTAAAATAGATTCTTTTTTTTTTCCTGTTCTTTTTTTTTATGTTGTAATAATTGGATATAGATAAATAAATAATACATAAATAAAATAAAAAATTAAATAAATTAAAATCTTTGATATTTTATTATTATTATTTTTTTTTTATTAAAAGAAAAATTAAATATATATTTCTCTTAAATTTAATATTCTTAAGAATGTTAGAAAAATGCGATCGATTATTGTGATTGACAGTATCATCTGCTATTCGATATCAAATTCCGCTTGATACGGATTAAATTATAGGAAAAAAAAAATGTATGTGTGTGTGTGTTTGTGTGTCAAAGTATATGAAAAATAAGAGAATTGTTTCAAAGATTTAATTTTATTTCCCAAGTTATAAAATTAAAAATCGAATTTTAAAGTATTTACGTGAAGAAATTCGTTGGAGAATATCGTTAATTGTCATTAAAGCGATTAAAAAAAAGTCACTCCAAAACATAGTTAATTGTCATTAAAATATAAATTTAAAAAAAAAAATTCGGTAAAGAACGTCATTAATTGCCATTAAAAGCAGGAACATGTGTGTTAAAGTATATGAAAAAAAAAAATAAGAGGATTATTTTATTTTTCATAATTATTATTTTAATGTCAAAGTTTATACGTTCGTTAATCGTCATTAAAGCGAGTAAATGAGAATAAAAAATTTATTTGAGAACGTCGTTAATTGCCGTTAAAAGAGGATAAATGTCATTGTCACATAAATCTCGAAAGTCGTCGTGATCGAGAGAATTTAGACCAAGGCCCGCTAATCCACTATTTTTAACGTATTTAACCTGTAGAAAAAAAATTAATTATAAACATTATTTTACACTTAAAATTTATTATAAATATAAATTTACAGTTATATGTAATAATTATCAGGCCTTTCAGTAGTGTAGTCGTTTGGAAGACCTCATATTTCATCAGACTTTATATTTACAGGAGGCCAATAGATTCACCAAGCCCCACATTTTATTGGGTAATCAACAGATTCATTTGGAAGGCCTTAAATTGAAGATGGGTTCGAAAAGATAAAAGTGATACGAAAGTCCCTCTCGAAGGCCCTGATAATTATTATTATTATTATTATAACTAATTAAAGTTTCAATATTGGAAAAAAAAAACTCTAAAAATATACAGTAAAATTAAAATTTAATTATATATTATTTTAGTTAATCAATCAATGTATATCTTTACTGCACTTCTATGTAAGATATAAGAATGAAATGATTGCATTCTGTCATAGAGAATCTCATGCATGGAGATGTTTTGTTTGATTAGTTTCATTTCCTGACTGAGAAAACTAAGAGAAAATTGATCTTTCTCCTCCCAAATTGATAGAAAACGTTTCTTTAGTTGATCAAACCAACTGGAAAATGTCTGTATCTGAAGGAACAATACCATTTTCTAATCATCTATACCAGATGAACAATTAATGTTAAATGTAATTTTAAACAGCAAAATAAATACTAGATAAATATTATTTAATATAGGCCTATATATTTGTAGTGTGGCCCAAAAATCAGTTAACTATTATAAAAACTCTTTCAACTGTTGCCTTATTTAATTACTTTGTTAGTTACAGTACTTACAAACTTATAAAACAGATAGCTTTTTATTTCAAATACATAAATTACAATGCTTTAACAAATTAAATTATAATTTTTAAAAAAAAAATGTTTTGATAGTTAATTGCTTGAATAAATTGACTTTTGAACCACCCTATTTACGAGAAATAATGATTTTATTGAATTTTTCTGGTGATAAAAATTTAGAGAAAGATACTGTTTTAAAAAGTATGTTTAGAGATACTTAATAGCATATTTAAGCTTGTTGAGGCCCTAAGGTTTAAGAGGCCTACCCCTTCAGCAAATAATTAAAAAAAAAAAAAAAGTCTATAGTTAGAGCCTCGAGGCCCTAAATAATAGACTTATAAACAGTTATGAGAATCATAAACATACCTTTTCGGAAACACTCTTGACGTCGTCATATCCGATCCACTGATCTCCACGATAAGCATACGGCACTTTAGCTTCGGGGTCGTATTTAATTGTCCATCCATCTTGCATTAACAATTTACAAGTCTAAATTAAAAAGAAGAAGAAGAAAGATAAATTGTTCTAATCGATTATTTCATCTACTTCATCACTATATAAGAGTGTTTAATTACTTCGTAATATGATAAAATTCCTGGATGTAGAGTATAGGATCCTTTATTTCCAGGTTTTGTAGCTTTAGCACCGACAGACGTATCTGACGAATCATCTAAAGTCCAAGTTTGTGACGTCGATGATACAATGATAACAATCTTCTTCAAATCGACTCCTAACGATTTTAGATACGATACCGTATAATTCTGTAGTAAATATTTCATTTAAATTCTTAATACAAATTACTTATAGGCTATAACTTAGTTTTCTTTTATAATATATCCTATAATAAATACAGGATTTAGATTAGATTCATAAGAGGCCCTTTCTCTCCATTTAATAATAAAAAAAAATGTAAATAATATAAGGCTTTTAGCTTATATATATATATATATAAGGGGCTTTTCCCCTCTAAAAAGAAATAATAATAAATTTAAAAATGCGAGGTCCTAAGTTAGTTTATGTGTAAATCTGAGACCGAGTAAATGTATATATTAAAATTAAAGTAATTAAATAATAATGATGATGAATCTTACGACATTCAATCTGACGTCGATGTCTTTTACTCTAGCGAACAATGCAGCTGGAAATCCTGTAATCGGTTCCCAATAACCCCAGTAATCAAAAGCGGTGACGTGTATAAAGTCAACATTCCTGTATAACAATAATTGCACAAGTTTAAATTAAAAAGTTATATACATACATATATATATAAATGTATATACACAAGTAAATTTTAATATAAATTTCATGTTCTTGTATATATTAGCAAGTACAGGGTGGTCTAAAAGTCAGTTAACCGTGTTTTGTTTCTATTGTTTTTCGTTTTCTTTCGTACCAACTTACATTTTAATGTTAAAAATGTTTTCAGAGAATTTGCGTTGTTGTATATAATAATAATAATAATATATCGTGTATATGGAATTTATATCAATATAAGCCTATAAGAATTGTGTATAATTATACATGTTTAGACTGAAAGAAAATGGTTTTTATTATTTTTATTTTATCAGAATTTTTATTGTATTTTTTCTGCAGATCTAAATTTGCGTTTTTTTTTTTTGTACTGTACATACGTGTATATAATCCAATTAATAATAATAATAATAAATGATTAAATTAATTAATTAAATATATAAATAAACTTTAGTTAGTTACAGGTTAGTTATTATTAAGAAGTAAAAAGAATTTCTTTCTCAAAGTTTCATTCTTTTCTAAAGGATTTTTACTGAAGAAATCCTTTAGAAAAGAATGAAAGTTGAAAGGATATAGACAACAATTTGGCATTTTTATACATTATCTTCATATCATTGGTTTTTTACAATTGACAAAGCTGAAATTCTGCCAAATTTTTTGTCTTTTTCTTAACTTCTACCAAAGTATTTTTCAAAACTTTTCAAAAATTTATAAAATACTGTACTTATATTGTAAATTATATAATTAAATCTATAAAAGTTTGTCTGTTTGTTGTACAATGTTATAGCTAATGTAATTAATAATCAAGTTTAAAATTTATACCATTAAATGAAAAGAGAGCGAATGAAGATCAGGAGAATAATATTTGATTTTTCGATTATAAACATGAAACGAGAACAGAAATATTGATTGAAATTATGGAAATAATATGAAAATATGAATTAGAAACTAGCACAAAACCCCCTTCTAGAAGAGAAATTTTCTACGGATCCATTCATTGTGTTTATCTATAGAACATATTTATGGCATAATAAAAGGCCATCTGCTAGCGATGTCCTCCGAGAAACATTATTCTTCTACATGATTTTTTTCATCTCCATTATCATTTACATTTATTTCACGTTTCATTAATTTTTGGAAATTTATCTTAATGGAAAAACAACTTGTTGCTTGAGAGAAAAAAAAATTCAATTTTTCTTCTTTGATGCTTGATAAATATATTTTATATAATTTTAATAATAAATTTATCTTAAAGTTTTAATTTTGCAATTGTTACATTAACCTAATGGAAAATGGTAAAGAATTTTAAATATATGTGAAGAAAAATAATAGCTTTTCCCCCCTCCAACTGTTTACGCGGTTAATTG
Organism: Centruroides sculpturatus; assembly: GCF_000671375.1. Taxonomy (NCBI): domain Eukaryota; kingdom Metazoa; phylum Arthropoda; class Arachnida; order Scorpiones; family Buthidae; genus Centruroides; species Centruroides sculpturatus. The sequence goes on from NW_019384830.1 coordinate 439,434, forward strand.
ACTTTTGGACCGCATTGTACTCTTCACAATGATTTGAGCCGTCTTGTATACAAGTTATTCAACTCTTTGCTGGATTTTTATATATCGGATGGAACTGATTATAACATAATGAATTTCTTTATCAACAATTTAATTTAGATTCTAATTGTAAACTTTATCTGGAAGATAAATGTTTTTGACATTTATCTGAAGATTTTGTAAATAAAACTCTAATTTTTATGTGTAATAATTTGTGTTTTTGTTGCATTGTTTACTCGTAAGCTTATATTTGCTAGTAAGCATCTTTCTTCAGCACGAGACATCGCATAACTTCTTTTATCACTTCTTTTATTGGTGATACTGGTTTCACAACTAAAAGAAAGAAAAAAAAAAAAAATAGAAAGTAATCAGAAAAACAATTAAAAAATACTTAATTTATGAACCAAGTTCAACTGTGATATATAAACTAAGCATTTCTTCATAAAATAATAATAAAAAATAACAGAAAATGTAAATGTAAACATACTTTTTGAATTGTTTCTATTCTTTGCTTTTTTTTTCATTGGTGATACTGGTTTCTACGTGATGTCTCGTGCTGAAGAAAGATGCTTACTAGCAAATATAAGTTTACGAGTAAACAATGCAACAAAAACACAAATTATTACACATAAAAATTAAAGTTTTATTTATAAAATCTTCAGATAAATGTCAAAAACATTTATCTTCCAGATAAACTTTACAATTAGAATCTAAATTAAATTGTTGATAAGGAAATTTATTTACAAGATAATTAGTTATATCAGATATATTATTAGATATATATATTAATATAATTTATAAATATATTAATTAATTAATTAAAATTTCTCATAAAATCTAAATTGATAACATATTAGTTGGCACTAATGGGTTGCTGTAAATAACGATTAGTTTATTATAAATTCAAATTTATATTGTAAAAGTAATATTTTCATTAAAAACTTAAATAATTTAATTAAAATATTATTTTATTTTTATACTTATTTCTTATAAATAAAATTTAATTATGAATAAGATAAATTTGAGGCTTAAAAAATAAATCTCGTAATTCTAAATATATAATTTAGGATGCGTGTAAGAGGAACAGATGTTATCGCGTGAAAATAAGGAATTTTTTCACTTTAAAATTATTTTTTTTAATGTTTTTCCATATTTCACATATTACGTTTATAATATATAACCTCATATACATCTATACAGACGTATAGAGACATCATTTCGATATAAAATCACGTAGAAGAGGCGTGTTTCCATCAATAAATATCGATTTTCAATACGAATTTTATATTTTTCTACAATATATTTGAGAAATATACACAATTATGAGGACTAGTTTATATTTTTATACACATTCACGTGTAAATTATTTAGTAGAATTAATTATTTGAAAGTTTTAAATCCTCTATATTAATTAACATAAAGATGAAGTTGAGGATATGCTATTAAAATATAATGAAATATTGGAGAAAATTAATAAAGATAAATATAAATCAGCTTTTATCAGTAAGTTTCTTTACTATTCTATTAAAATTTTCTGAGATTTAACCATCATTACTACTTACTTTCATACCATTTATTCCTCTAACAAAGAAGAAATAAAGTTAACATTGTCCTAAATTAGCATCATCTCCATTATCATGTATTTTAAAAATACATTAAGAAACTAAGTCACTTTAAAAATTGAGAGTTAATTTCCGATTCTTTCCGGTGATAATGTTCTTATTTTACAGTTTAATTATATTAAATATCCTGATAATCATTTTGATAATGCTCCATGAAAAGTATCTTCTATGGCGTGTTATCTGAATGATCACCAAGATAAGTCATTATGGAGAATCAATGAATTTCTTCTTACTTTTACTCATTATTCTCTAGCATAAAATATAGTATGTACTTTGTAGGACAGTGAATAGTATACACGTATGTTTATATGTACATAATGTATACAAATAAATATTTTACTAGTTTCCATCTAATTTTAAGGCAAAGTTTTCATCTTCAGTTATGTTTTATAACTAGAGAAATTACTCTGTTATACTTTAACAATATCATTAAACAGAGTTTAATTTTAAAAATATAAGTTAAATTACTTGTAAATTGTCATTGAATGTAAGTGTTTATATTATTATTATTTACATTTTAATTAACTTACGCCATTATTCACATCTTAAAAATGATTTTAGTGTAGACAGAGTCATATAAGCCTTTAAGTTTATGGCAATTATCAACGTATCCACAATTTAAAGGTTAGTTCAAATACATGAAAATATCTAATCCTTTGTTTGGAGATTTGAATCAAATAAATTACAAAACTTAATTTTTTTTAAAAAAAATAAATTAAAATTTGCATTTGTATCTTCGAAATTATTTAATTATGCGTTATAAGATGTCCATTATACAGGGTATCCCGTGTTGATCTTACAGGTAAAGCATGGAACTGAGTAAGGAGAAAAGAATTTAAGTTATTTCGATGGTGAAAACTCGAGTTAAATTGCCGAATAGTTTAACATGATACATCCAAACTTTCCACCAATTACATAGCGGATTTGCGCCTCACCAATGGGCTAGTCACGTGCAGTTTTTCAGGCTTTCTTTACGTGTGTAGCACAAATAAGGTTTACTTTCTCATAGAAAATCCTCCTGGGAAGCACTCCCTTGGCAGATCGCCCATGTGTTGCTTAGCCTCATTCCACCTATAATTTCAAACGTACGGGACACCTTGTATATCTTGTAGAGTAGTTTTTATACATTGCACATTCAAGCCTAAAGAACCTAATAAAAAAAAGCTTCACTATTCTAGGGCCTTACATTATCTAAAATCGATACAACTCTTCGATTTTTTTTTTTTTTTTAGAATCAAACAAAAGCTTTAACTTCATTTAAATATTTAACAATACAAATTTTAAAATACTTTGCCAACTTTATCAATAGAAATGTTAAAATATGTGTGAGAAAATAGCAAAATTAACACATGCGTGACTCACATTTAGATTAACTTTATTATTAATTTTATCAATGATAAATGTTGATATTAGATAAGAGGTACAATACGGTTTTATAAATAATATAATAATTTTCAGTTAGTTTAAATGGAATCAATTAAACAAATTTAAGATTTCCTGAGGTTCCCCTGAATCCAAAAATGGACTCGGGGACCTTCAAATGCCGAGAAATATAAAGAAGTCTTTTCTACATATGTATGGATGTTTGTTTGTCTGTCTGTGTGTGTGTTGGGGCATGATTTTGTTCACCATTTTATTAGTTTTTTCGTAATATACTGGATAATTTTTGGGGAATTGCATCAATCTTTAATAGTATTATGAGTTATAATAAGGTTATACTTTACTATAATAAGGTACTATGGGAATTAAATAAGATTACGATTATTAAATTTATATAACCTTTAGAATCTTGTACAAAATTTATTTTAGTAAAAAAGCAAACAAATGTGCATATTATACAAATAACTTTACTTTAAATGATAAAATTTAAAGTAAATATTTAATTTTAATTAAAAATAGATATTTTAGAATGATTATAAACATCTATTATTCAGTTGATCTATATATAAATATTTAAAAGACATCTGTAAATAATGAATGTAGCGACTGTTATAGAGTTTATGGAGTCCTATTGCACCAGCCATTTTTGAGGCCCTCAAATTCAGAATTATTTAAAATCAATAGCGCTTGGAAGGGCCTTCTCTTGGAGCTTTTTATAAGTGGAGTCCCAAGAAGATGCCTATATTCTCTACATTTACAGATTTCAATTGATGTTTTATCATTATATGGAACGTTCAAATTGACTTTATGATTCTATTATAGGTTTATCAATTAATTCATTAAATAAACCTAGTTAAACTTTTTTTCAACTACTCTGCCTTATCAATAAGATAATCATAAAGTTAAAGCTACTATCTACTGAATGCACCGTCTCTCCTAAATCAATCATACGTCCTTAACTATCAGATACATCCTGTCAGGAGTCTCCATCCTGAACTATCAGACAAATGTCAGTATATAAGTTTAATAAATAGTGGATATCTATAAGAGCACATTTCCGAATGTCTTCTATATTATATATTATGTGACTGTACAGTACATAACAATACTTAGAGAAATAATACTCAGCTACATACTTAAGAGTATTGAACGTATAATTAAATAGAAAAATATATTTTTAAGTGTATGTATTAAAATAAATTTGACAATTTTAGTCTATTTTGCTATTCAATATAAATTATATCAACTTATATCAGATATTAACTTATATACAATTGTATTGATTTACTATTTGTTCTATCCACTAGCTGTACAATTGTGCAGATTTACTAGCTATACAATTGCTTTAATTTACTCTTTGTGTCATCTACAGTCTGTACAATTGTGTAGATTTACTATTTGTACTATTTTAACAGTTATAATTGGTTTACCATTGTACAATAGTATTAGTTTATCATTTCTACAATGTTTAGAAACGTTGTCAATCGTATAAACAGTATGGTTTTAAAAATTATATGTATCTGATTGTATTCATTCTAGTATTTGAGACTTATATTACGTCTTTTATGATCAATAACTTCATAAAAGACGAAATAATATTTTCTTTGTCTCCATTTTTTTTCGAATTCTTGAATTCCAAAAAACATGATTGCTCTTTTGTCGCCTTGGGAAATTAATACATTCTGTTACAAATTTCATTTAGTTTCTTCTAGAAAACTAAAATCTAAAAGATAAAAAGAAATCTTTATTTTTTCGCCATAAATTTACTTATTTTTCTCCTAAATAATTACACTTCCTCTTCTAAAAATCTCCATTTAACATTCTACAGTTTTCTTTATTCAACATATAATTACATAGAAGCAATTGAATAAAATAAGGGTGGTCCATAAGTCAGTTAACCATTATAAATACAAAATTGCTGCTCTGTTCAACAATTGTACGAAAGAACTACATTCTAAACTCAGATTATAATTCATATTCTTAAGTGTAAGACGTCCTGAAATATACAACGTACAGTTAATTGACTTTTGGGCCATCCTGTATAATAAAAATTCGCTATTATATTGTTATTAATTAATCAAATAAATATTTAAAATTGTATAAATGAAAACAGTATCCTTAAAATCACATTCCAAATTAAGGTTGGAAAATTAATTGAATGTATAGAATAGCCTTTCAATTATTTAGTGATATTATTATATTCTCTTCTATATACAGTACATATATATAAGCCGATATCATAAAATGAAGTGCTTAAATTTTAATAACAATAAATTAAATTGCGATAATTAAAATTAAGATATTATTCGAAAAATAGAGATTTTAAAAGAAGGAAAATATATAAGGATTAATTAGTAGTGATTTGAATGAAAATGTAATGTAAAATATATATAATTAACGTTGAGTCATTTGATAGATTTTATGTCAAATATTAATTGACAGATTGTTATAGCTTCATTGTCAAATTACAATTTGTAATGGCTTAATTACAAATTTTGTTATTACATTGTTTAATTAATCGATATTCTGCAATAGTGTAATGTAATATCGATTTTTCATCATTCACTCTTTAAAAAATCATTTTTAAACTTTTCGTTAAATTAAAATTTTTCTTACAATTTTAACTTTAAGAATATTTTTCATGTGTTTTTTTTCTGTTTTTTTTTAATCATTTGTAATGAATTTTTTAATTAAAATATATAACTTTACAAATAAGAGAGCAGTATTTTGCATGTTTAAAATTAAAAAAAAAAAAATGTTTAAAAAGTTGTAAAACTTTAAATTTTCATACAATTCTTTTTAAATTNTAAAACATTACCTTAATTAAGAGTGCGAAATTTTCTTTATCTTTAGGATTTCCACCTCTTCTTGTAGGGAATTGCCAATTGATATTAACTCCATCGAAATTGTGTTTTCTTGCTAAATTCAATGCAGAATCTATAAAAACTTTCCTTTTTTTAGAATCTGAAGATAGTTTTGAAAATTTAATGGATCCTGTATTCCATCCTCCTACTGCTATTAATATTTTCAAGTCTTTATTGTATTCTTTCAATTCAACGAAATTCTTGTAGTTTCCTGAAGAAAATTTTAATAATAAAATATCGTTTCTTTTTTTTTTCAATAAAATTTTAATAATAAATGCATTTAAATATCCTATGAATAAAAGTTGTTAAAATTCATCCACATGATCTTTAGAAACTTTTAAAAATTGAGAAATTTTATAAACAATTTATTGTAAACTAATTTGTTTCTTTGTATTAATGATTAAATTTTAATGTATTAATAATAATAATAATATATATATATATATATAACACAATTTTATTAATATTAAATTGCTTAATATGATTAAGTAAACAATCCTTGAAATTTTTCTGTCTTGCAATTTCTTTTTAATAATGTTTAAAAAATAATTAAAACTTATACAAATATAAGATCTTTTTAAGTCAGTATATTGTTTAAATTATTTTCTATTAAATCAATTTATAAAATAATAAAAATCAACATAGAAACTCAACTTTTCCAATTACGTTCTCTATATGGTACTTAAAGAATTTACATATTGTGAGAAAAGAATTTCAAATATCTCAAGAGAAATAGTTAGAGCGTTGAAGAAGAATAAATTTTTACAAATTGTAACATTTTAATTAACTTACCTTTACCTCCACCATCTTTTAAATCGTTCCAAGGATCCGCTGGAGTGACTTCATTACGCCCTCCAATTGTAGCTGTATTATATATAAGGTGAGTACATAAACTGGGGTCGATATCTCTTACGCTCGATTGCCCCCTTCCTGTACGATAAACCGACCAACTATTCCAATAACAACTAATGATGCTTTTTGAATATACTCCTAAAGATTAAAAAAGTACAATTTAATAGAATATTTACATCAAAATAAATGAGTAAATATAGACTCTATACTCACTTGTACTTAATATTATTTAAACATTTGGGAATTTCTTATATTAAAAATACGGAAAAAAAATGAATGAATATATCATTAATTTATTAAATATTCGTGAAAAAATTTAATGACTTACCGAGAAATTACACCTAAATCATAAGCATCATCAATGATATTAGGAGAAGCACTCATATCGATCGTCAAAATTAATTTATTTGATTTAAAGACTTCATACATTTCCTAAAAAAATCATCAAATTTTGATGATTACCTTTATAAATTATATTTTATTATTCGTATTTAACTTAAATTGTTCATTTATTTGAATTATATCATTGAAATTTTTGCAAAAATCTGTTTAAATTATCATTTCTCAACTTTCTCAAGCATCTTAAGACCGTCAATGGGATCGCGAACTCCTACTTGAAAAGCTTAGGTTATATTACATTACTTTTCAGTAATTACTTTTATTATTTAAATATGTAAGTAAAACCTTTTTTTTATATTTAATAAAAAAACAATCATTAAATTTTGACATTAGAAATGTTACATTATTATTTTACTTATTAAATTATATTATTAAAAATTATTTTTAACTTAACTGTTTAAATCAATACTCCCAACCTTTTCAAGCACGAAAATCTTAACATTACCCGCGAATCATTTAAAAATCAAGACGATCGCAAACCCCTACTTGCAAAATTTATTTTAAAGTATATTTTGTAATTAATTAAATTAATTATCTATTTAATATTAAACTGTTTAAATCATTACAAAAATTCTAACATCACTTACAAATACAGCTAAAAGATTATCAAGTGGATTGCGAATCCCAAGTTGAGTTAAATGTCCATAAACATTAATCAAAAAATTTCGTAAATGTTCTCTACAATCTCTTATTATTTTATACTTAATATTAATTATTATTTAATTATTAATATTTTTTTAAAACATTACCTTAATTAAGAGTGCGAAATTTTCTTTATCTTTAGGATTTCCACCTCTTCTTGTAGGGAATTGCCAATTGATATTAACTCCATCGAAATTGTGTTTTCTTGCTAAATTCAATGCAGAATCTATAAAAACTTTCCTTTTTTTAGAATCTGAAGATAGTTTTGAAAATTTAATGGATCCTGTATTCCATCCTCCTACTGCTATTAATATTTTCAAGTCTTTATTGTATTCTTTCAATTCAACGAAATTCTTGTAGTTTCCTGAAGAAAATTTTAATAATAAAATATCGTTTCTTTTTTTTTTCAATAAAATTTTAATAATAAATGCATTTAAATATCCTATGAATAAAAGTTGTTAAAATTCATCCACATGATCTTTAGAAACTTTTAAAAATTGAGAAATTTTATAAACAATTTATTGTAAACTAATTTGTTTCTTTGTATTAATGATTAAATTTTAATGTATTAATAATAATAATAATATATATATATATATATACTATATATTAGTATATAGAGTAGAGCGTCGATTATCCGAACCAATTGGGGACTGGGGTTGTTCGGATAACCGATTATGTACGAAAAAATATTAA
>NW_019384830.1:450465-457497 GCF_000671375.1 Centruroides sculpturatus
TGAGGTCTGTCTTATCAGGTAAATTACTGTACACAGTGTATTCATTAATTTTCATTTTCATGTAGTGGCTCTATGCCTTCATAAAGGACGTACTTTTCCTTTGTTTAAGGGTATTTGGGCAGTTTATTCTCTGTTATATTCTGTACAAGTAAATACTGTACAAGTACAGTACAGTATTTTCTGAGGAAATACTCGTACTTATTTTTTTTAACCCCATTCCCGATAACTCGGCATTTTCACAAACTCGGCCACCCTTCGGTCCACATTAGGTCGAGTTTTCGAGGTTCTACTGTACTGTGGCACTGCAATCTTTGGCTATGTCTTGGGCTACTCAAATATTTTACGTTTTTGATACTAAATTAAGTTCTGAAGTATAATTTTTTTATTGTTTTTATATTTTTCAATATATTTAGTTTGTTTGTACAAAATAAAGAAATAATTTTTAACGATACAATAGTCACGATTATTATTTTAAAAAGTTTATGTTAGGCTTAACATCAATGAAAATTCAACGCAAAGCGACACGCAACAGAGAAAAATTTCAGGATGGGATAGGCTAATATATTTTTTCGTACATAATCAGTTATCCGAACAACCCCAGTCCCCAATTGATTCGGATAAACAATGCTCTACTGTATTTTTAAAATTTATTGAATAATTTTCAAAAAATAAATTAAATATGATACCACAATTAAAAATTGATATTAATATCGTTTTTATAACTTGTTTTTCTTAATTCTTTTCACTCTGTAGATACTAAGAGAGCCATTTTCCATCACGAGTTCGGATTGGTTTGATAGGGAATAAGGTAACGCCAAGAAAACATTGCCTCCTAGATGAATTACTACGTAAAGAAAACCAAGAAAACGCCACGTGGTCGGGTGCCGGTGTTCAATGGTTTCATCTACTCAGCCACTAGTGGGTCTTGTAAGTTTGGTCAGGCCTATATTAGGAGCGATCGGTGAGGAAGGAGTCTAAACTATGCCCATGTAAACTTTCTGGTGTTTTCGGGTATCCTAGAGCGGTATTCTATTAACCCAGTCTTCCATCCAGGAAGGCATCCTCCCTCGACAATCGCCCATGGATTGCGTTGCCTTATTCCCCCATTAATCCAAACCGAGTCCACTATGTGAAAAGGAAGACGCCCTTTTAGTGCCTACTGAGCGGAGATAATAAATAATAAGATAATAAATAATTAAGATAATAAATACAGTAGAGCGTCGTTTATCCGAATTAATTGGGGACTGGGGTGGTTCGGATAACGAATCATGTACGAAAAAATATATTAATTTATCCCATGTTGAAATTTCTCTCCGTTGCGTGTCGCTTCGCGTTGAATTTTCGTCGATGTTAAGCCTAACGAAGACTATTGTATCGTTAAAAATTATTTTTTTATTTTGTACAAACAAAATAAATTTATTGAAAAATATAAAAACAATAAAAAATTATACTTCAGATGTTAATTTAGTATCAAAAACGTAAAATATTTGAGTAGCCCGAGAAATAGCCGAAGATTGCAGCGCCACAGCACTAGCGAAAATTTAAATTTGCCTACTGGAATGCTTTCGGATAACGGACGTTTCGGATAACCAGCTTTCGGATAAACGACGCTCTACTGTAAATAGAAACATCATTAACCTATATTAATTTCAATTTGTAATTGTGGTTTGATATCCCGTTTATTTTTAAAAAAAATTATTCTAATTAATTGCTGGGCCATCCGACCATCATGACATTCTGTGCCGTAATTATAGAGGGATCGAAGCCTCTGGAGAGTAGTGAAATGTAAACAGTAAGGCAGTGGTTCTTAACCTCTGCCTTAATTAGTAGGTTAATGGTGTTACGGGATCTCAGCTGAGACCCCGTAACACCATTCATATAATTTTTATTGCACGGAGCATTAGCATTAATACATTCAAAAATTGATAAGCAATTCCATGTTTACTATTCTCAGGAAACAATGAAACAATAAACTAATAAAGTTTAATATATTGTATTGAATAAAATAGAAACATGGGATTATCTACGAATATAGCAATGAGAATAAATTTGAATAAAACCTTAAAATTTTTTCTTTCGTGGAGCACTCGAGGTAGGTTTGCGGAACACCTGTGTTCCACGGAAGAACTACTGCAATATGGTTACGTATCAGGTCAAAGCGTGTGTCTTCTTTTAACAGTTAAATAAGCTGGATACCTTCTTTATTTTTGGGGATTTTAGGAGCTGGTTTAGTTAAGATTAACTCTTTCAGTCCTGTAGGGCCTTTTTTTTTTTAGTCAAGCCTATTGTGGGACCAACAAATTCAAACCGACAACCACTCGACAATTTCTTAGGGTTTACCACCCATCTGGACACGTTCTCGGGTCTTCTGCAGCGGTGAGTGTCTGTCATCTGAAGCATTACATTTATACAAATGGCTTGTTCTAATGCAATTTGTATAAGCCTCTATTATTATGCAACGAGTAGGGAAATTAAGAGAAAAATGTAAGAAAAAAATAATAAAATTTTACCTGGCAACCATAACCGTACAGTTTTGATACGCCAATGTCTATGTTGACCCTCTAGAGGGCATCTAATAAACATACGAGTTTCGAAGCACATTATATTTCATTTGCAATATTTGAGCTTTTTTTTTATGGTAAGGTATCGTTACTGACTTTCATTGTTAGTAGTTAGAGTATTTCATGCACTAGATTGTATAGATATAATACTGTAAGTTTAATGTATAAAGTTTAATTATTTATGTAACAAAGGAACAAAGATTATACAAAAGATAGCACTGTCTTGTTTCACGAAAGTTTGAAGTCAAATTAACCTAGCAAAGGTAGAATTTAGAGTTTTAGTAGATGGCTATTAAGGGTCGGTGTAATATTGTCGTAATATTTCGTGAGAATCTTTGGACAGTTTTGGTCCATGGGCCTCGTGGTTTCGTATAAAAATATAACACGTGGAAACATCTCGAGACTGTAAGAATTTTAAATCAGATACACGAACCATCACGAATCTCCTTACATTCATTTAAAAATGGCGGCAAACAACAGTGTCGTCTTGGCTTATGGTGGTTTTAGGTTGTTCTTATTTACTCGTGTTTACTTCATTAAATATAGTGTGCAAAAGAAAAATATTGGATATAAGTTTTTACTAGTATCGAGAATAATATTTAATGTGGCTGGAAAAAAAGTAGAATAAAATAGAGAATTTAGAAATGAATGGACTGAATCCTATGGGGTTGTTGCAAATTTAATAGGATTCCCAGTGTGTTTAATATGTCAAGAAAAGTTTTCTAATAAAAAAAAATCGAATGTACAAAGGCTTTTTTAAATAAACATGAAGTTGTTTTTTTTTATTTAATTTATCTAAAGTATTATCATCACTTTCTTGAATTGTTTCTCCTGTCACGGAAGACTCCACTAAAACTATATATACTGTATATATAAATAAAAAAAAAATACATTNGGTTGGTAATAATTATGGTAATTTATTAGAATAGGTTAGGTTAGGTTAGAACGTGCGTCCCCACTGATTCCTTTCTTTTCTTTGCTGGAATCAGAGACGAGCCGCCATTTTACTCGTCAAGAAAAGTTTTCTAATAAAAAAAAATCGAATGTACAAAGGCTTTTTTAAATAAACATGAAGTTGTTTTTTTTTATTTAATTTATCTAAAGTATTATCATCACTTTCTTGAATTGTTTCTCCTGTCACGGAAGACTCCACTAAAACTATATATACTGTATATATAAATAAAAAAAAAATACATTTTAAGTCAAAACATGTTGAAATAATTATTTTATCGTACTATATAAAATTCCTCGCTAATGTAAGCTCATGTATACGTCTCAAAGACAGTACCTATAAAATAATACACGATATTATCTTTTGTAAGTTCTGTCTTTCTTTTCGATATTTGAAGACTAATCTGTAAATATCCGTATTCGATCGATGCCAAGCCGATCCGTTGCGTGTGATGTTATGTGACGTGTTTATATTTGACATGACGATTCATCAAGGCTCGGTACAGTGCGATTATGAGACGTATGCGCTCCGCACGCAAGTGGCTTTGTTTACTTCTTATCGAAACACGACACGGCACATACGCATTCAGTAGAGAATATTATATTGTATTATTGTTGCAATGAATAAAATGCTTTTTTTATTTACGATATTTTTTCTATCGATTTATTTGTGTCCTCCTTTTCATTGTAAAAAAATGTTGGTCACCTTAATGACATTTACTGTAGCCAGCTAAACATTCTAAACTGTGCGAGATTAGTGTATATTATACACTAATCTCGCACAGTTTAGAACGTTCAGTTGGCTGACACTTATCCCGTCTGCAATTCTGCACCCATTTTACTTTCCTCTGCTTATCTGCTATACTTATATATATTATGTTACCGTTAAAGCTCGAAAGTCATATGTTTCACTAGGAATCAAATGCGAAAAATCGCCATTGGACGTGAAGAACGATTTTACCAAAAAAGGACAAGAATTGCGAGGGGGAGGACCCCCAAATAAAGGAGAAGGATTCGATGACGCGACAGGGAGTTCGCCCGACAGAAGAGTTCGCGTCCTCGAAGATTGGTCGTGTGTGTACACTCGGATACAATTTACCGCCGATGCTCCTCCAATAGCCAGTGATCAGAAGCCGATGAGGCCAAGTATCCACCAAGAACATGTCTTCACCGAAAAAGGACCCAATTCAAGAAAGCGGTCTTCAGGTAAATACCATGCGCGAACAATTGTAAACTCTCTCTCTCTCTAAAAGCATAAGTGTAACTAGTTTAGGCCTATATAATCAATAAACGGATATTAATTTCTATAATCGAATTGTAAAGCGCATTTCTTTAGCCTAATTGGTCTTTATCCCGAGTCCAACCGCCCACAACGCGACTGCTCGCGCGTAAATTCGAACGTAACGGTCTCTGTGTCTACCCAGAAGACACAGTGGTGTCAGTCCTGATAAATTTGTCATTGCTGTCTTCGCCGACGCAATGTCGACCCTTCGGTCCTGTGGTGCCGAAGCATAGAGGGGACCCTTCGGCATTGTCACAATACAATCAAACAATCAATAAATTACTTGATAGAATCAATCATCAACCAATTAAAAAACATACAAAAAATCAAACGGTTTAAAATATTAATACAATTATGGAAATTATTATATAGATCACTGTTTTTCAACCTTCTTGAATATGCGACTCCTTTACAAGTTAAAAAAAATTCTGGCGACCCCCCAGGGCCATATTAAAACTACAGTGGTACCTCAGGATACGAAATTAATCCGTTCCGAAACTGAGATCGTATCATGAAAATGTCGTAAGGTGAATCAACTTTTCCTATACGATTACATGTTAAACCAAATAATTCGTTCCAACGCGAAAAACATACTCAAATTAAAGCCAAGTAATACATTAAAACAAATGAAAAATGCGAATTAATGTAACGTCGTATGGTGAGTTTTTGTTCGTATCGTGGAGCAAAAATATGTTCGAATTTCATGTCGTATCCTGAAAATTTCGTATGCTGGGGCGTTCGTATCCTGAGGTACCACTGTATATCAGTGATTTTAAAAACTACGTATTTAATATTGTTTCTGTTGAGACTTAAATATCGATCGAAAAACCAATTGTACTTTAAAATAAAAATGCAAAGCCTTCTCACTGAAATTGTAATTTTATTTATTGTAGTGTAGGACCTACAAACACTTGTCTTTTTCTTTTACTCGCGACCCTCGTGTAAGGCTTTGCGACCCACAGGTTGACAAACACTGATATAGATAACCACCTATGGAATTTCGGGACTTTGAGTATCTATCTGAACTGAGGGGATCGAGACGACTTCGACGATACCCTACTTTTGGACCAGAGACGAAAAATAATAAAGTTATCATACTTTTTCTGGTGATCGCGTGATATAATTGTGCAGTTAATGTTACCTATGGGGAGTAAAATGGTGGCTCGTCTCTGATTCCAGCAAATAGAAGAAAGGAAACAGTGGGGACGCACGTTCTAACCTAACCTATTCTAATAATTTGATTGGTAATAATTATGGTAATTTATTAGAATAGGTTAGGTTAGGTTAGAACGTGCGTCCCCACTGTTTCCTTTCTTCTATTTGCTGGAATCAGAGACGAGCCACCATTTTACTCCCCATAGGTAACATTAACTGCACAATTATATCACGCGATCACCAGAAAAAGTATGATAACTTTATTATTTTTCGTCTCTGGTCCAAAAGTAGGGTATCGTCGAAGTCGTCTCGATCCCCTCAGTTCAGATAGATACTCAAAGTCCCGAAATTCCATAGGTGGTTATCTATATAAGTGTTTGTCAACCTGTGGGTCGCAAAGCCTTACACGAGGGTCGCGAGTAAAAGAAAAAGACAAGTGTTTGTAGGTCCTACACTACAATAAATAAAATTACAATTTCAGTGAGAAGGCTTTGCATTTTTATTTTAAAGTACAATTGGTTTTTCGATCGATATTTAAGTCTCAACAGAAACAATATTAAATACGTAGTTTTTAAAATCACTGATATACAGTGGTACCTCAGGATACGAACGCCCCAGCATACGAAATTTTCAGGATACGACATGAAATTCGAACATATTTTTGCTCCACGATACGAACAAAAACTCACCATACGACGTTACATTAATTCGCATTTTTCATTTGTTTTCCTTACTACAGTTATTTTTTTTAATGTATTACTTGGCTTTAATTTGAGTATGTTTTTCGCGTTGGAACGAATTATTTGGTTTAACATGTAATCGTATAGGAAAAGTTGATTCACCTTACGACATTTTCATGATACGATCTCAGTTTCGGAACGGATTAATTTCGTATCCTGAGGTACCACTGTAGTTTTAATATGGCCCTGGGGGGTCGCCAGAATTTTTTTTAACTTGTAAAGGAGTCGCATATTCAAGAAGGTTGAAAAACAGTGATCTATATAATAATTTCCATAATTGTATTAATATTTTAAACCGTTTGATTTTTTGTATGTTTTTTAATTGGTTGATGATTGATTCTAT
>NW_019384830.1:458086-479932 GCF_000671375.1 Centruroides sculpturatus
CCGGGATGGGTTCGAACGAGAGTTTAGACTAATTCATTATATTAGGAGGTGGAAACGTTGTTGAGATGGGTTCTTACAATAGTTTAGACCAGATATATTCGCGAAAGTGGTCGCTTATTGCAGGTGTTGTATGTTGTTTCGGACCGAAAATCGATGCCCGCGGTCGCGTTACACAGGTGGTCGTTTAATACAGGTAACTTATACGAAGACTCTATGGATAAACTATTCCGTGCCAGGCATTTTTGCCCGTTTTGACAGGTGCCCGTCGAATGCAGGTGGTCGCCTAAGCAGTTTTCACTGTATATATATATATATGTGTGTGTGATCTAGAATTATGAGGGAGTCAATTTTAAAGAAATTAGCGAAAAAAAAGATCAATTTAAGTTTTAAATAGAAATTTAATAATTTTCTAACTTTAACGAATTTATTCAAAAAAACGGATTCAAGTACAATACTTTCGTTATAGAAAGGAAGTTGATTTCCTTTCTTTCGGCCGACTCATGAGATAAGTCAAAAATGAGGTCTTTGCACACGTTACTGGGCCGTCCGAGGAGGCCGATATAAAAGAGATTTTTTTCCCACCATTCGGGGCAGTTCATCAGAGGTTCAACGGGACCTTAATTCGCCATACTAATTAGGCCTATAGCAGTTCATCGGAAGCAGTACTGACCATATAACTGATAGCAGTTCAGCATACGAATGAGCTCAGTTCCTATCGGACAGAATGAACCATACGAAGTGCTATACATCCATAGAAGACCCTCCTCTCACATATGAATATATTGGAAAGAGGAAAGAATTATTTAAAGTAGTATAACTTGTAGAAATCTTGTAAACTCTCTCCGCGAGATAGGTAGAATTAAGGTAGAGATAAGATAGATAGTTGGAAATATCGGAATAGTTCCATGTAATTGCTTCTTCAGAGAAATTGTATTTGATTTGATCATTTACAGTATCTATATTTGTATTTATCCATTTAAGTCGTTATATTAAATATTTCTATTTGTTACTTAAACAAAGGTCTCATTCAAGACTGAATCTAAAGACTCCATCCCCTCCACTCAACGCAACCCCCTAATAAACATTTTTGTAAGTAACAACGAGTTAAATCAAGAACTAATAGTTTAACGGGTGTATGGAATTCTGACAAGGAGAAGGGTGATTACGAGATCATCTCTCTCCGCCTTATTTACTTTAATCCACTTAGTCAAATAATTCCCTACGAGTGGCTAATGGATGGAATCAGAGACCGGTCAATGTCAAATACCTCTTGTCGTATCACTAGTACAATTCAAAGGACGCGACGGGGTTGTTGTAAATTTTAAACGTTTCTCACCATAGCTGTAAAAATATACGTATGTTAAACTTAAAGCTTAGTTCACACTGAGCGCGATTCGCTAGTGAAAGCGAAAAATAGAGCGAATAACCGGTCAAACATGACTTGTTTCACGGGTTATGCGCTCTGTTTTTCGCTTTCGCTAGCGAATCGTTGTGAAAGTGTGTAGTTTTCATCTTTAAGGAAGAAACGTTGAAAAGTACGACAAATAGGACAACTTTAATTAAGGTTGGAAGCTTAACTACAGGCTTCGTTAAGGATGCCAGTGCTAACTTTATGTCCCGACAGTTAGAAACAATCAGAATCGCGAACAAGGTTACACAAACCAGTGGCGTGCCATGACATTTGATGATAGGGAAGCTGTGCTTATGTAAGAAGCCGACTTCCAGGGGCAATCAGTTAATTCTTTAAATGTATTTTTAATAGATTATTTATCTGACGTAAGTAATAAATAAACAATTCAGTATAATTACCTCTGTTATTAGATTCAATAGATTCCCTACGACCTCTAAATGCCGATTCTCGCTTTGATAAAAACATATAACATCTGTTAATTTAGATATATCTATTAGCCGTAACTATCTCGTTATAATTTTCAATATTTATTTTATATTATTTACTAATGTTAAATTCTATTCCGCTTCAAATACGAAAGAATCGACGATTTTTCGTGTCTTTTGCCAGCTAAATTGTCAAAGCCATTCTTATTCCACATCCTAATTTCATTCGAAAATAGTAGGCGAGCCAACAAAACAATTCTTGCATTTTTATGCATTTACACAGACATTTTATCGCGAAAATATCGAACAAATTTTTTTATTGAAATGTTTAGACTATATTTAACTTTAGGCATTGGCCTTTCTCTTTTAATAATGTTTTCTTTTTCATTTTACGATCTCGAACCAAAACTTTTTAAAAATAAATTTTCAATATCGCAATTACATTTTGAATCGCTAGCCACAATATAAGGGCTAAAATTAAAAATAAAATAATAAAAACTTCCTCGGTGAAATAAAATGTGTGGTGGATATCCATACCTGGTACAAAATATTCTTCGATTGTACGAATATACTTTTAAAGAAAATTATAATTAAATATAGCTTTGTAATAATACGTACATAAAAATAACATAAAACCTTATTTTTAAATCTTAACCACTTAGTCAAAGAGCTCCCTACGAGTGGAATCAGAGACGGTCCTGCTAAGTGTGCGATGAGTGCATGCACGCGGGCTTCCAAATCCCGAGAATGCCCATACCGGTCAATGTCAAATGCCCCTTTTGTCGCATCACTAGCATATCTCAAAGGACGCGACGGGGTGGTTGTAAATTTTAAACGTTTCTCACCATAGCCGTAAAAATCTACATATGTTAAACTTAATAGATTGTCCGTCGTTTGTTTTCTAACTAATTCGTTTTAGGACCAGGTGTTGTCCACGGAAATTTCCAAAATTTACAACTTTTCGGTCATTCTCGTCGAACTGGAAAAATTTCTGTTTAAATTACGTGTAATAATACGAAGAAATCAGTCCCCACTGTACTCGGCTAGAGATTGGGTCGGTTAAGCTTTTAAGTAATATTCCGGCTCTTTCGTCAGGGTTTTATTTATGTCTTTAATTGCTTAATTATTTAACTACTTCTTAAGTAGAAACCAATTACTTTGTACTCGAATATTTGTAGTCTCGGGAAAAAAGTAGAAAGACAAATTTTTACAACGGATACGTAAATCGTAAATTTAAGGAAAATAAATTCTAGAGCTTTTTCTGTACCTCGTGCATCTCTCTCATTCATTGAATTTAGTTGTAAATGACGCTGTCAAAGTAACGGTTAATTTTTTAACATTATACAAGAATTGTACACGTTTTTTTCTACATCCCCTTACAGTTGGGACATACGAAATCGTAATATCAATGGTTTAACATTGAAATCCGTGAGTGATATAAAAGCCCAGAACCGGTCCTGGATAGAACTGGATGCGTTATACGTGTAGCAGCCACCCAAGGTCCAAGGCTTCCACCGGCTAAACCGGGTGAGGTTGGTGTAGTATAGAAATTTGTAATAAGATACATAATGCGGTTATAATAAAATATTGTGTGATTATTTTCATATAATTAAAATTAATATGTATTTATTTTTTAGAAAATACGAGGGAAGCGGCGCATCCACCGCTTCTAATGACGGCACGCTACTGACACAAACAAAATCCCGAATCATAGAACACGACATAAAGAACCGTTATTGAAAATCATCGCGCGAAAATCTAAATCTATCTTAAACACTAATAACAAATAAGACTTAAACTAATATTAATATATTAGTGTAATAATATTAATGTAAGAAGATAGGGGATAGGTAAAGGAAAGTTAGAACTCAGAAAATGGGTACCCAATGCTTGTATGTAAGGCCTTCGAAGATCGTTTCTCTTTGCAATGTCCTTAGTGAGGGTCTTACTTAAAGTTGGAAGGATCTCCCTTTTTTCCTTCGAGTCACACAACTGTCGGCGGTTACGATGCGAAGATTCGTTCTTAATTTCTGTGGGTCTATCACGGATATTTCTTTGTCCGTCTCTCAGATTCTCCCTTCGTCTCATGTACACTCCAAAAACCTTCTCCCGCTCCTTCTCACTTCATTCCTTCCTCTCGTCTCCCTTACTTCTCCTCTTACCTCACCCCTACCATTGTTTTAAGGCTGTTATACACGGGAAGGAAATCCTTTGAGGATTAACCGTGATTTTTTTTCTATCTATCCATTTTTAAATAAAAATAATTCTTTATACGTTGGGAGATATTTTAATAAGTTTTGTAAATTACTATGTTCGATCCAGCCAGTTATATCAGAGTTTTTTTCGTCTGTTAAGCACATCCTTTGAGGATTTCCTTACCGTGTATACCAGCCTTTAGGGTGTTTTCGATAGCCAATAAGTAAAGGAATTTCGGGGAGAGATTCTCCATAGAGATTAGACCATAGAACGAAAAAAGGAGAAAAAAGGGGGAAAGGAAGGAACGTAGAAAGAAAAATAAAGCTAATTAAAATAAAGTATAAACTACTGTATATACAAAATACATGGCGCACTGCCACATCGTGCTCAGTGTGAACTAAGCTTTAGTGTACAGTACATTCTCGTGACGTACCTATTAAAACACAATCAAAAACGCAAAAAACCGCATCTAAAATAGTACAAGTAGAGTCTCGAAAACTCGGCCTAATGTGGACCGAAGGGTGGCCGAGTTTGTGAAAATGCCGGGTTATCGGGAATGGGGTTTAAAAAAATTAGGAAGAGTGTTTCCTCAGAAAATACTGTACTGTACTTGTATGTATTGTTCACTTGAGAATACAACAGAGAATAAACTGCCCATATACCCTTAAACAAAGGAAAAGTACGTCCTTTGTGAAGGCATAGAGCCTTTACTACATGATAATGAAAATTAATGAATACACCGTGTACAGTAATTTACCCGATAAGACAAACCTGAGAAAAATACTTTATGAGGCATAAAGCTGTCTATAATAAAAATTAATTAACTAAGGATTTTTTTTTTTGCCCTGCCAGGGTGTGGCCGAGTTATCCGGACTGCCGGGTTATCGAATGCCGAGTTTTCGAGACTCTACTGTATTTTTATACTTTTTATTAAAATACTTAAAATATTAAAAGTAAGTAAAAAAAAAACAAAAAAAAAACACATGTTAGGATCATTTTAAAAAAACGTAACTTGCGGCTCCGTAAGTATTATTTTAGTAAATATAATTCTAATTAGAAAAACAAAAAAATTATTAGTGACCGAAGGAGGGCGCCATATCGATAACATTTTGATTAATAAAAATGTATATATAATCGGTATGGTGCAACGCCACCTATTCCTAGGTGGCGTTGTATGGTGCCACTTATTATAACACAGGTGGCGTTGGTTCAACTAATAGGAGGAGAAGAACTTAAGAGCGAAACTAGTTATTTCCGCTATTGTTTTTTTTTTTTTTTTTAA
Source organism: Centruroides sculpturatus (assembly GCF_000671375.1). Taxonomy (NCBI): domain Eukaryota; kingdom Metazoa; phylum Arthropoda; class Arachnida; order Scorpiones; family Buthidae; genus Centruroides; species Centruroides sculpturatus. The sequence goes on from NW_019384830.1 coordinate 463,401, forward strand.
TCGTAGAACTGTCTTTTTCGTAATATGGCTGGTTTGATAAGTCGCGTTGCTGAATGTTCGATCTCGGAGGCATCGATGGCAGATCTTTTCTGTTGTACAATTTGTTTTAATCAGTTCGACGAAGCTGAATATTTACCAAAATTACTCTCTTGTCATCACACTTTCTGTCGGAAATGTCTCTCCATATTTTACGAACAAAATCAGAATACGTTGGTAAGTATATTAAAAATCGAAATTGTTTCGGTTCGTTCATTTATATAAGTTAATGAACGAACCGAATATAAGGTAAATCTTACCCTCATTCGGAGGGTAAGATTTACCCTCCGAATGAGGGGGTCGCCACCCCCCCCAAAGGGCAGCCCTCCCCCGTACGAACAATAAATGTCTAATGAACCAAAAGGAGCAACCGCGGCATACGGAGAGAGTTTTTGAATCCCGTGCGCGTGTATTTATATATACGTGCGTGCATTCGTAAATTAACTTGTAAATGTAAGGTTGTTTTTGGTTGACGGGATGCCAGAAGACTCGCGTTTAACGATTTAGCCCGCGCGACTGTGCCGGCTTTGAGTAGTCCTCTTGACCATTCGCGGTGTACTCGATGTTATATAATTTTACGGGGTGCGGAGGTTTGCCCCCGCCCGGATGCCGAGGTGCGAGTGATGGTTGGCACCGAGGCGCGTGGAAAAGGCGGTAGGCTGATACATGTTAAAAACTGACCTTTGGAGACAAATATCTTGCGAAGGATCGACAATTCTGGTGGTGTGATTCTTTGTTACCTTTTGTTCGGAGCTTGAATCTTACCCGTTGCCATGTATTATTAGTTGGCTGTTCTTAGAACTTCTGAGCTTGAATCCAATCTATATTACTGTACCTTATAAATTCAATGGGATATGGTAGCATGACAGGTGCCAAGAAAAGTACCTCCCGAGTGGTTTTTCTATTGGAAACTAGGCCCTATTTGGATGTTACGCATGTGAAGAAAAATAAGAAAGTTGTGTGGTTAATTTGTTGGTTGGGCATGAACCATGACAAACCACCAGTGTTCAGTGAATTTTTTTCCACTTAGTCACTGGTGGACCCTTTTTTTTTTATGGGTTTTATTACCCATAAAAATAAAAGTCCACCAAAAAAAATTGTAAATGCTAATAACAATTCTGTTCGCACTTGAGATATAACACCTGACCCTCTTTATATCCCAATCCTTTGACCTTTAACCACTAAAATCTCTCTAATACACAAAATTCCAGAAATTTTGAAAAAATCACAGGAGTTACTAAACATCAAAGTGGGTGAACAAAATTGTGCACACACACACCATTCGTTTTTTTTTTTTTTTTTTTCATTTCTTAATATTTCGAGGTCCTGAGTCCAAAAAACTAAAAATATTGGGTATCATTTTATTGACTGATTGCTATACTTTCTGTAGGTTATGTATAACAGTTGGAAAAGTAAGAATACAATCAGCAAAAATTATAAAAATGATGTGCCAAAAAAGATTAAAGTTTATTCGTAAAAAACATTCAGATTAAATATTTTAGTCGTCAAATTCTTCAAATGCAATGCACAATAAAGTACAGTTTTATGAATAAAATGTAGCCTTTGAAAATGTGAATGCTTTCTGTATTGAATAATCACTGACTGCAGGAACTAGAGAAGAACTAATGACTAAAATTAAACAAGGACCTGTAATGAAGAGCTTGTTAAAAGTCTAAGTTGGTTGTTAAATGATAGATCTTTAAATAAGGAGTGATTGTACTTAGTCATTTGAAGATATTAAACATGATGTGAATACACAAGTAAGATAAACACATTTAACTTTTTATATTCTGCAATAGAAAATTTATGTATTTCACATTCCATTTCAATATTCATTTATAATTTTGTAATAAAGCATTTATAACCAAACTTCATATTATTAATATAATATTTTTTCTTATTTCTGCTTGTAAAATATGTTCCCACATAATTTGTTACATCAACTTTTAACAATAAATCAATCAGTAATGGATAAAGTAATTTCCTCACTTTTGAATCTTTAGGAAAAGGAAAAAAACTTTTTATGTTTTCTTGTCCACTATTGTTTGGAAAGCTGACAGCAGAACACCATTCTCTACACTCATTGTATGTAAATGCTAAAACTGCTTTAAAATGACTGATAAATACACAACTCAAAAGTGAAAAATGCTCTTAAAAATAGCTAAAAGATGCATGCATATAAAATTGAAGATATATGGGAATTTTCCAGTTTTGTCTCTGTATATCTCTATGATCGTAACCTTATTAAAGATGTATTTCTTCAAATTAACTACAATGGCTAGTTCAATTTCAAATGGACCTTGCAACAAAAATTAGAAAGATGAGAAATAAACGTCTTCCAACACTAGAGGAGTTACAATTCAGCACTTCAAACAACCTTTACAGCTCCAGTGGTATGTGTTTACACCTTAGCAAAGGTGTAAACACAAACCACATACTTTTGTTTACTTTTTATTTGTTTATTGTTTTTCTATTGGTTGTCATCTTAGAAAGATGACAACCAATAGAAAAACAAAAACAAATAAAAAGTAAACAAAATTTAAAATACATATAAAGACTTGTTTAATTAATATTTCTGGGAATACATCTTACTTATTTTCTAAATTTTTTCTGTAATTAAATAAGTATCAATTTTAAAACATCATATTATAGTCTATATACTTCTTATACTTCAGGTATGTATTGGTTTTAATTTATGAAATACATAACACTTTTTGTATAAATTACTTATAGATAAATTATATATATATATTTATCTGATTTTTTATATATAATTTTGTTATATTCAAAATTCTTCTCCTAGAAATTCTCCCATCAGATATATTTGGACTGACACAAACAAAACATGCTTAGGTGCTGAACTGTTCAGCACCTGAAGCACGCCTTGGTGAAGGCTGAAAACATTTGGAAGTTTGGTTTAAGTTCAATTACTGGTTAAAAAAGGTTTTGTTTGTGGCGATTCATTTCTCACTCCAGTATTTCTGAGAAGAAGACTGTTGTTATTTTAGATATATTTGTGTTTTTCTTTTTTTTTTCCATTCTTATTATTTGTGGTCTTTATTTCCTCTTTTTTTTTTTATTCATTCCTAATCCATATCAAATAAATACAATTCATCACATAATCAATAATCTGTTCTGGCTTATAAATTTTCATTCTTGTCTGTCCACTTGAAATACAATCAAAATTTTTTAAACAGAATTTCTTTAAATCAGTACTGATTGGGCTACAATTGTGCAAAAGTTTATTACATTAACTGATTAGAATTACGAGGTGCATTCAAGTTCTAAGGTCTCCCTTTTTTTTCTGACAAAATACTTAAACAAATCGAAACTTCTGTCACTTCTCAGCATAATCTCCCTACAGACATACACATTTTTTACATCACTGCCATGACATCATTGTGAGAAGCCAGGGACGTAGAAATAAGTCTATGCTGCTTACGGGTACACAATCTCAAGATTGGCTCACTAAGCTTTTTCTACTCAAAATTCTCAATGTGGATTAATCCTTGCTCTCCTCATATTCCAAAACTATTTCATTTTTAATTATATTCATTTATNGGATCCGGAAATAGTTGCCGACTTTACTCGGGCCAATCTCCTCCTAGGTGCGCCTCCCAATGATCATCTCAAATGGTTAGAGGTGATGCACATCTTTAAAGCCTCTATCAAAACTATGTGCATAAATTTTAAAGAGGAGATGCTTTTGTTGATGGCCTGGCAAGAGTTGATTCACAACACGATTTAGCCGCCCGTTATATCTGAGTAGGCAGACTCGGCACGCATGCGCATCGTATAATTTTAAAAGAACGATTCGAACTCAAGATCGAACTTTTTTGAACGACATTCATTATTCGAATTTATGAGCTAAAACTGTAGGAACCTGATGAAGAGCCCAGAAAGGGTTCGAAAAGATTCCTTTTTTTCGTTATTTTTTCATTGTTTATCATACCACACCGTAAATTGGTTCAGTGTATGTAATTATTTGATTGTAATTTAATATATAATTTTTGTAAGATAATTTTTTATATCTATAACTTTATATCAGTTTTATAAAGTTATGACTATAGAATTACAACTTTGTAAAAGTTTGAACTTTATTACAGAGAAGTTTTAAATTTACAGTAGACCTCCCTATAATGCGTAGATACGTTCCACGTTATATGAATTTCACATTGTAGGAATCCTTGAATACATGAGCCAATCGCAGCCCGACACGTGTGAAGTTTACGGACTACGGCTATTTGAAAGGTTTTCTTCCATAAAATTAATCGATTCTAGACTAATTTGACTCAACATTTCCAAAACACATATGATTTTTTGGGAATAATCCGTATAAACTATGCTATAAACAAAAAATTGTAGGATTACTTACTGAGTGTGCACCGTTTGACGTCGCCATTGCTTAAGCTTGTTTTCGTCGCGGAGCAGTGCACCAAATGGCGGCTGCGATTTCTGATAAGTTATTTTTCTGCGAAAAATTTGTTGACCTTTCGAAACATCATTAATATAAATAATTTTTATGGCCGTTGAATAAGAAATGCTTCTTTCACAAGAAATGTATAAAATTACAGTGCTGTATTAGACTTACGGTACCTAATTTACATACTGTACAGACAAAAGTAAATTCAACATACCCGCCTAAACTCTCCGTAGCATGGTGCTGGACGGCGGAAAGTAGTTCGGCTGCCCGATGACGTTTTACCGAATTATAGGAGTTTTTTTACCATGTTTGTACGGATACCGTCGCAATTTTTTCGCCATCATATAGGAATCCGAACTATAGGAACCCGTGTTATAGGAGGGGTCGACTGTAGATGGTTTAAAATCAACAACTATAGGAGCAGCTTTTGTCTGTATTAAGACTGTCTTTGCTGCATGGTTGCCTGCAGAAACAACAGTTTATAGTGCAGAGCTGTTTGAATTTTTCATGGCTCTCCAGCATGTACAAAGACACAACCATGGACAGACTATAATATATACTGACTCACTCAGTGCACTACAGGCAATTAATTGCTGTAAGATAACAGACCACCCAGCATTCAACAGCATACAATACCTACTCCAACATCTTAAATGTGTAGGAAATACAATAGCTTTTTATTGGCTCCTGGACATACTGACATTCCAAAGAAATGAAACTGCTTATAAACTCACAAAACAAGACAGCAGAAATCAAGCAGGATCTTTCAGACCATACTATAAAGATCTATACAGCTGTATCAACAAGTACTGTACATATACAACAACCAGAAAGATGAAATATTACTTACTGATTGAAAACTGAACACACAAGATTAACACACAACTTTATTAGCAAAGGATACCCAACCAATATGCTCAACTTGCCAAACCCTACTTACTATCTGACATATTAATAATGTGCCCTCAGTACAAAACAGTCAGAGAATGCTACCTTCAACAACATGCACCTTCAGATGACCAAGCTCTACAGAATATACCTGATGATAACTGACAAATTCAACCTACAATGGCATATCGGAAGACAATGAACTTACATACAGAACTCCAGAACATATATATTAAGACCTAAAAGACCTGGCACTCTTTGGCCTACCTAGGCCCTTGTGCCACAAACTCCAACTCCAACCAACCAGTCTAGAAATATTTAATATTGGTACATGTATTTTAATGTTTTCAAACAAGCCATTTGGTTATACATCCAATAATTTTAGTAATAGTTATTGGATTTATAACCAAATTCATTAAAATTAATAGCAGAATTTACTTAATTATAATTAACATTTATTTGGTTATGGTGTATAATTTTATAGAAAATCACATAGTTTATTTAGGAAACTCTTTGTAAGCAAATTATTTTTTTTACAGGTATGTCCAGTTTGTTCTGCAGAATGCAAAATTGGAAGGAAAGGAATTGATGGTTTAAGCACAAATTATTACCTTTACAAGTTTACAGACCTGCTGAACAATTTGAAACTTGACCAAAGAGATCCATCATCATCATCAGACCAATCTAGTCCAGAAACTTGTCAAAAACATGGTAATACTGTAAAATATTTTTGGTGTGTAACATGCAGTCAGAAGGTTTGTATTCATTGTTTGGGTGTTGATCATAATGTGGCTAAAGGTCACGTTGTAAAAGATTTAATTGAAGCCATAAAAAGTATTCAAAATGACGTGTTAATTAGTATGAGAGGTGTTAAATTGAAAATTTCCAGAATTCAAGAATTACAGTTCCAGTCAGAAATGACAGACAAAAATATGGAAACTGCAGTAGCTACTTTACATGGCATGTATAAAACACCTTTTAAATGTTTTCAAGATATTTTTACTGAATCGCGTAATCCGGAAAAAATATTGGCTTCGGTTAATGAGTTTTGCTTGTCTGAAAAATTTAAATATAATCCAGAATCATTGGTAACAATGAAGCATCACTTGGAAGAAGTTCTGACATATTATTGTAGCATAGAAGAATTTCTTGAACAAAAGTTAGAAGAAATGAAAATACTTCAGAAAAGTAAAATATTTGTTTCGGTTGTCAGACCAGAAACTAAATTTGATTATGGAAGAATTTATTGTATAAGATGTGGTGAACTTTGCTGTCAGCCTGTAACTATGAATATAGAAACTGGCAGTTCTAAAGAGACATGCACTAAAAATTTCTGTAACAATTGTAATATCATTGTACTAGAATTTCCTTAATATACCCATCCATATGTCATCATACAATCAAATATTGGATTTATAATATGAATAAATTATTTTACTGATATTACATATATAATATAATAAAAATAAAATTCCAATTATAAATACATATACTTATTTTAATTTTGNATTTCTTAATATTTCGAGGTCCTGAGTCCAAAAAACTAAAAATATTGGGTATCATTTTATTGACTGATTGCTATACTTTCTGTAGGTTATGTATAACAGTTGGAAAAGTAAGAATACAATCAGCAAAAATTATAAAAATGATGTGCCAAAAAAGATTAAAGTTTATTCGTAAAAAACATTCAGATTAAATATTTTAGTCGTCAAATTCTTCAAATGCAATGCACAATAAAGTACAGTTTTATGAATAAAATGTAGCCTTTGAAAATGTGAATGCTTTCTGTATTGAATAATCACTGACTGCAGGAACTAGAGAAGAACTAATGACTAAAATTAAACAAGGACCTGTAATGAAGAGCTTGTTAAAAGTCTAAGTTGGTTGTTAAATGATAGATCTTTAAATAAGGAGTGATTGTACTTAGTCATTTGAAGATATTAAACATGATGTGAATACACAAGTAAGATAAACACATTTAACTTTTTATATTCTGCAATAGAAAATTTATGTATTTCACATTCCATTTCAATATTCATTTATAATTTTGTAATAAAGCATTTATAACCAAACTTCATATTATTAATATAATATTTTTTCTTATTTCTGCTTGTAAAATATGTTCCCACATAATTTGTTACATCAACTTTTAACAATAAATCAATCAGTAATGGATAAAGTAATTTCCTCACTTTTGAATCTTTAGGAAAAGGAAAAAAACTTTTTATGTTTTCTTGTCCACTATTGTTTGGAAAGCTGACAGCAGAACACCATTCTCTACACTCATTGTATGTAAATGCTAAAACTGCTTTAAAATGACTGATAAATACACAACTCAAAAGTGAAAAATGCTCTTAAAAATAGCTAAAAGATGCATGCATATAAAATTGAAGATATATGGGAATTTTCCAGTTTTGTCTCTGTATATCTCTATGATCGTAACCTTATTAAAGATGTATTTCTTCAAATTAACTACAATGGCTAGTTCAATTTCAAATGGACCTTGCAACAAAAATTAGAAAGATGAGAAATAAACGTCTTCCAACACTAGAGGAGTTACAATTCAGCACTTCAAACAACCTTTACAGCTCCAGTGGTATGTGTTTACACCTTAGCAAAGGTGTAAACACAAACCACATACTTTTGTTTACTTTTTATTTGTTTATTGTTTTTCTATTGGTTGTCATCTTAGAAAGATGACAACCAATAGAAAAACAAAAACAAATAAAAAGTAAACAAAATTTAAAATACATATAAAGACTTGTTTAATTAATATTTCTGGGAATACATCTTACTTATTTTCTAAATTTTTTCTGTAATTAAATAAGTATCAATTTTAAAACATCATATTATAGTCTATATACTTCTTATACTTCAGGTATGTATTGGTTTTAATTTATGAAATACATAACACTTTTTGTATAAATTACTTATAGATAAATTATATATATATATTTATCTGATTTTTTATATATAATTTTGTTATATTCAAAATTCTTCTCCTAGAAATTCTCCCATCAGATATATTTGGACTGACACAAACAAAACATGCTTAGGTGCTGAACTGTTCAGCACCTGAAGCACGCCTTGGTGAAGGCTGAAAACATTTGGAAGTTTGGTTTAAGTTCAATTACTGGTTAAAAAAGGTTTTGTTTGTGGCGATTCATTTCTCACTCCAGTATTTCTGAGAAGAAGACTGTTGTTATTTTAGATATATTTGTGTTTTTCTTTTTTTTTTCCATTCTTATTATTTGTGGTCTTTATTTCCTCTTTTTTTTTTTATTCATTCCTAATCCATATCAAATAAATACAATTCATCACATAATCAATAATCTGTTCTGGCTTATAAATTTTCATTCTTGTCTGTCCACTTGAAATACAATCAAAATTTTTTAAACAGAATTTCTTTAAATCAGTACTGATTGGGCTACAATTGTGCAAAAGTTTATTACATTAACTGATTAGAATTACGAGGTGCATTCAAGTTCTAAGGTCTCCCTTTTTTTTCTGACAAAATACTTAAACAAATCGAAACTTCTGTCACTTCTCAGCATAATCTCCCTACAGACATACACATTTTTTACATCACTGCCATGACATCATTGTGAGAAGCCAGGGACGTAGAAATAAGTCTATGCTGCTTACGGGTACACAATCTCAAGATTGGCTCACTAAGCTTTTTCTACTCAAAATTCTCAATGTGGATTAATCCTTGCTCTCCTCATATTCCAAAACTATTTCATTTTTAATTATATTCATTTATCCTTCCCACTCTCTTTTTTCCAAATGTTATTTTACTTCCTTTTTGTTTTATTCTCTATATCGATCTTCACGCTTTGTAACTTCGATTAAGATTCAATGTATTTAGCTCTATGACTGCTTCCTTTTTCCTCACCATTCTATGAATTGGAGTAGTAAATTTTTATCTTTTACTCTATCTATATTTATATGAATCAATCCTTTTCGTTATCTCTATGTGGAAATACCAGATCCTTTTCTATTTTTCGACTAACAATGGGATGTATCAAAAATTGACTTAAATTTAAACTTTGTATTATCTAAAAGTTAAAGCATTTCCTTTAATATCCCCTCCTGTGTATTTTCTTTATTTATCCCTTCGAACGTATTTAAATCAGAGTCGTATTTATTTTCCTTAATACATCTATTGGTTAACTTTTTCTCAAGTGAACTATTTGTCCTTTCTGGGGAATTTCTTATGAATTCCTTTTCCTTCTTACTTCTCTTATATGCTCTTTGACTCTAAACCTAGGTCCTCTAACAGCTTTAATAACATTTATTTTCATAGGATTTGATCTCTTTGTATTATAATTTCTCCGTTCCCTGGATATTCCCGTATTATAATTTCTCCGTTTTGCCTTAACCTCTCTATCATTTCTAACATATATATTTTTCCAATGGCATTCCCTATCAGGATTTACTTGGACACTTCTAATGTAATTCTATAATGATTCCTTCTATAATTCGCATTATAATTTTGTCTCCATGGTTCTCACTTATGGTAATTTCTTCCCACTGGCACTGAGGAACAAAAGTGTACCCATTTTCCATTATGTAAAACTAATATATTTTTCTCCTTATCTACTTTTATTTTCTCTTTTTCTAGTATATCTTTACCAATTGTGCCATTGCATGGATATGAGTCATTTGAATCTATTATTCTGCAAGTGGCTTCAAATTTGTGTCCTCGCAACTTAAATTTAGGAGTTGCTATTCCTCTTGTTACGACAATTTCCTTAGGAGAATTTTCTATTATTAAAGGCATACGATTATAAACAGGAGCTATCTGTTTTATTTTCTCAGTAATTCACTTCGAAATGAGCGAAGTTTCTGCTTCCTCATCAATTTTTACTTTTGCTGGTATGTTATTAATATATATCAACACTATAGGTCTATCATCTGTCTTAACATTAGACAATGTTCCTTCCCACAAATTTGTTTCTCTATTGTTGCACAAGTCTCGTAGGTACGGACGGAAATTCTTATCTCTAAACTGATCTCGCTTTTCTCTATCAGCTTTTTGACGGAAGTATGCTTCCCTTTCAAAATTATCATATTATTTATTTCTATCTTTTTCTTTTAAAATTTTTAACTGTTCTATCAAGTTATCTATTTGTCTCTGAATTTCTTGTATTTCATTTATATCTACTTTTTCTTTACTAGCGTTTTGCTCATATTCCTCAATGACTCTAATATAGTTACTTCTTGTAGTAAGTAACTCGATTTCTTCTTCCTTTATGGCGATCTGGAGTGCCTGATCAAAGGTCTCAGGCTCTCTTGACATTACTCTTTGTCTAATTTGAATATTTACACCAGCTAAAAACTGAACTTTTAATTGTTCATCCAATTCCTTTGCTTTTATTCTTTTAATTATAGCTACTTCTGTGGCATTTTCCCCTTCTATTTCTGTTTCTGCCGCTAGCGCCTGTAATCTGACTGCATAGGTTTGGACATCTTCTTCTAGTTGTTGTATACATGCATAAAATCTTTGCAATCTAATTGAGGCAGGAATATGCTCAAATCTATCTATTAGGAGTTTCTTAAAATCATCATATTTGTCTACATCTTTAATTCTTCTATCTCTCCTACAAAATTGTTGAGCAATGCCTATTAATTTTAACCTAGCTACGGTTAACATCTGAATTTTTGTCCATCCTGTGAGCTTCGCTACATCTTCTAAGGACTCAAAGAATTCTGATATTTTTATGCCTTTCATATCTCCGGAAAAACTAGGTAGCAATGGGATCATCCCACTCATACTTCCTAAAGTAGCATCTCTGGGATTTTCCTCTACCATGCTAATTTTTACTTATTTCTAACTTATAATTTAACTTACAATTAATCTACTTATTCTAGCAACTTGAATTCGAATAAACTACTACACCAATTTACTATACCAATATGAAATTTTCGCAGGGGTTTTTCCTTTATCTTCAGACCCTTACTCCTGCAACACCAATGTGATATTTTGTAGGGGTTTTTTTTTTTAGATTCGTAACCCCACTCCTACGACACCAATTGTGAGGGACTCAGCTGTGGATATAGAGTGGTAAGACTCTAGTATCACTTACTCGGCAACTATTCTCTAGAATAGCCCTCTGTTTGTCTAACAAGGATGGTTTTTCTATTCAAAGAAAATCGAGTGTGGAGGGCTTTAACCAATAAGTTCATTTACAGTTTGGATGTTAATTTAATGCGGAATCAGATGATCGCGTAATCACCTTTCCCTTTAGTCAGGATTCCCGACACCAGTTAATCAGTTATTTTACACGCGGATTAACACGCATTATCCTTAAACTCGGGATTCAGAGGAACTAAGGAAACTTGAATGAAAATTAATGTCTAATAGGAACCAAGCCATTTTATAAAACAAATCAAAATATTTAATAAATCAAATAATAAAAATATACAACGATGAATCTAACCTATATCTAAATCTAACTTAAACTATCTTATTTCTAACCTAATGCGTGAGAGAGTTTACATTGATCTATCAGAGACTATATTACCTTCCCTGTATTTTTCGTATCTGTTTTTGTATGATATCTTCTTCCTTCTTCAAATATTTCTCTTCTTCTATTTGTTATGGGAGGTTCTTTTATTTTTCTCCTTTGACAATCTTGTCATATACTTATACTTCAATTAATCGGTCTCGTATGGCCTTGTATGTCTGGTATGACGATCACTTGTATCGTATTCTCTTTGTATGGCAATACCTTCTTCTGCGGACTGTGTATGTCGGACTTCTTGCGTGGCAATATTTCCTTTTGTTGGACTGTCTCTTAACATATTTCAGATTCTTACATATGGCAAACCTTGTTTCGATGGCGGGAAAATGGCGAATGGCAGGAAAATGTCTCTTTTATCTGGTCTTCCATAACGTGTGCAAAAACTCGACTCATCATGAGTTGGCCTGGGAAAGGAAATCAACTTCCTTTCAAAAATCTGATGTTTTCTCTGTTTTTAGATAAAATCTTGTTAAAGTTTAAAATATTGTTTTTTATTATTTTAATTCTTTTCTCCAACTTATTATTTTGATTAAAATGACCCTCCTTTGAACATTAAGGGAACTCCCGATCTCACATCATGGCCACTGCGAACACTTCTTTAGGGGTTAGGGGTCTGTTTTGACCGCTGGAAAATGTGTGATCACAGAGTGTGTCCTTTATTGTTGGAAAAAGCCAAAAATCACTAGGAGCAAGGTTGATGAGTAGGGAGCATGAGAAGCCACTTCAAAGTTGTTTTCACGAAGAAACTCCTATGCTAACATTGCCCGATGAGCTGGAGCATTGTCTTGATACAAGAGCATATGTGCAGCCTTTTCCAGCCATTTTTCTCACAATGCAGGAATCAATTCATAATGATTGCGCGCATGAAGCAGCTTGCTCCATGTGCACAATCATGTCAGACCGGCTGGTGTGTGGCATCATTGATACACGATGTTCACCCTTCTTTGAGCTGTCTCTCCCATGAATGCACATTTTTCGCATCCGTGACACCATCACCGCCTGTGTCACTCAACTAGCAATGAATTTTGGTGGGTGTCACTCTACACAAGTGCAGAAAATGAATGATTACGTGTTGTTCTTGCAATGAAAACATTGCCATTTTAAGTATCAAAAATGTGTCTCACTCAAACTGCTGCTGCTGCTAGAGTTCATGTGCCATGAGGTGCTACCTTCTCTGTTATGCAACCACAAACAATGTCCGTTTTTTTTTAAACCACATGTTTCTACCTGTTCCTTTCCCCTAGGAAAAAAATAGGAGACTTTACAACTTGAATGCACCTTGTATATTAGTTAATAATATTTGAATTGTAGGCAATAGATAAATAGCATTTGCTTTATAATGTGAACATATCAACTGTTATAGTTTAACTTAGAATAAAACCTCTTATACAGTAATACCTCGACTTACGCTACCCCAACTTACGCGAACCCGGAGTTACGCGATTTTCAAATCTTGTCGATTCGTCTTTTGTTTGAGCGCCACGCAGCTCTTGATTACTCACTCCCCCTACACTATTGTTCAGCTTACATGTTTGGACGTGTCGCGCGGAATCGACACATAGCTACAATTTATTTTGTGTTATTTATTTATGTGTTTGTTATATCTATGGAGACTTGAGAGACTCTATGTGGTGATTTCTTGTAACCGTGAATGAATCAAAAAACGAGATAAGATTAACGAGAACATTTATTAGCTTACATACATCTGACTTGGATTTTACACTAATTGCGAAATTATGCCCCGACTTACACGAATTCAACTTACGCAGTTATCACTCGGTCCCACCTATCGTGTAAGTTCGGGGTATCACTGTATACACATTTCTTCTTTGTAAATTACAATTACAAACATAGTGAGAATTTCTTTATTACAATTAGTTAAAGCATGGATAAAAAAAATTGTTTTTATACTTACAGAATGCAAGAAATTTTTTATTTATCTTGAGAAATTTCATTCTTTATTTCCCATTTTAATTATTATTTTCAAATGTTACTATTTGTAATTTCCAAAAATATTATTCCTCAAGTTACTTTTATTGATTTTAGTGACTCAGAAATTACATTTATAAAACTCTAAAAAATGTAAATTATTAAAACTCGTCATTTTCTAATATAATTCTCAAAAACACGATTTAAAATCAAAGGAAATACTTGAAAAAAATTGTTCAAATTTTTCTGAGCAAACTAGTAATATCTGAAAATGATTATTCAGAAATGTTACTTGTATGCAATTATAATTTTTTAAATTTTAACAATAAGTGTTTTTAATTAACTTGATTCAGTTCTTATCACTATGAGATTTCAGTTAATCTTGTTTACAGATATAGTTCTTATTTTAATATCATTACTGCCATTAACTAATGATTTTATTATCATTATTATTAACCATTATTATTTGATTGTAAAACAAACTACTCACCACACCTCAATAATAATCACATACACTGAACCAATTTATGGTGTGGTATGATAAACAACGAAAAAATAATGAAAAAACGAATGTTTTCGAACCCTTTCTGGGCTCTTCATCAGGTTCCTACAGTTTTAGCTCATAAATTCGAATAACGAATGCTGTTCAAATAAGTTCGATCTTGAGTTTGAATCGTTCTTTTAAAATTATACGATACGCATGCGTGCCGAGTCTGCCTACTCGGATATAACGGGCGGCTAAATCGTGTTGTGAATCAACTCTTGCCAGGCCATCGACAAAAGCATCTCCTTTTTAAAATTTATGCACATAGTTTCGATAGAGGCTTTAAAGATGTGCATCGCCTCTAACCATTTGAGATGATCATTGGGAGGCGCACCTAGGAGGAGATTGGTCCGAGTAAAGTCGGCAACTATTTCCGGGTCCGTTACGTATGTTGCAAGGGCCGTGTTGGTTCTCCTGTGATGAATATCTGCCTGATGTTCTTGCATTCTGATGCCTACGGACCTTTTAGTAGAGCCTATATATACTAAATCCATATTGAATCTGTTGTCTCTCAAAGGGACACTATAGACTCTGGGTCTTCTGCTGGGGTTGGAGGGTCCTTCCCATTATTTAAGATGTTAAAAATGGCTTTAGTTTTGTCAGGACCAACAAAACTAAATCCATGGTTCTCATGAAGCGTGACACCTATGAAAGAGGCCTACAGGAATACTTAACACTCACATATTGCGATAGGGCTGACGAGGGTGTTATCGATAGGCTGCATTCCAGAGTGAAGCACTTCACCGGTTCTGGTCTCGCTAAGCACTTGGCACTTGATAACTTAACAGTTGACTCCCCAGACGTCCCTAAATTGTTTGATTTTGCAAAAACACATAAACCGGGCCAACAACTCCGCCCAGTCATGGACAAAGCAAGAGTGCCTACACAGAAGTTAGAGAAGGCTGTACATACCCTTCTCGCTCCACAATTGTAGGGCTACCCGTACACCATCGCTAGCCTGGTGGAGCTCCTAACACAATTGAAAGGGGTCACATCCTTTTGATACATAACAGTGTTGGACTTTAAGTCCCTATACCCATCCATTGAGCTCCCCCCAGCTTTCTGTGCGCTTAGGGACATTTTGTTTAGCATTGTCGGGGATAACACTTTACACAACCAGGTTCTTGAGATGGCACATCTGATATGCAGGGCTGTGGAGTCAGAGTCTGAGTCATGGAGTTTTGGTGTTTTAGTCAGAGTCAGATGGTAAGGAAGAGTCGGAGTTGGAGTTGGTAGATTTTTACGCGACTCCACAGCTCTGCTGATATGTTATAATTCTGTGTTCCAGTTCAATGGTGAGGTCTACACACAAGGCAGAGGGGTCCCCATGGGCAGCCCGGTTTCAGGGGACCTATGTGAGATGGTAGTCCGGCAGTTGGAGAACAAAGTCCTCCCACAATTCCTCCCTAACATCGCGCTATATAGGAGATATATTGACGACATTATTATTTTTTGGAAAATTGTGCCTGATATAACAGCCTTAGTAGATTCTTTTAATAATAACCCATACGGGTTGACGCTAGAATTAGAACAATCTAACCCTACCGAGGTCCATTTCCTAGATATAAATATTAGGTTAGAAAACGATGGCATCAGCACTACGATATATCATAAACCAGGATCTATGTCGTCGTACATCCCAGTGGGATCATGCGATCCGGTTCCCTACAAGACTGCGGCATTTAAAGCCTTAATCAGAAGAGCCTTCACACATTCTTCTAACATCCAGGCTCGAGATAGGGAGCTAGCATCTGTACAGCGAGTAGCCGCAAAACATGGGTATAGCAAAGTTATACATAAGATGGTACAGCATTATAGCCGGATATATGCAGACAGCGCACGGCTTGTGGACCAACACAATGATAACCAACTGGAAGACATAGAACGGATCCCCGTCACCTATAACCCATACCTAAGATCTATATATCTAAGATCGCCAGGAAGTGCCAAATAAGTATTGCGTACAGGAGGTGTCCCACCATTTTTAACATCTTAAATAATGGGAAGGACCCTCCTAACCCCAGCAGAAGACCTGGAGTCTATAGTGTCCCTTTGAGAGACAACAGATTCAATATGGATTTAGTATATATAGGCTCTACTAAAAGGTCCGTAGGCATCAGAATGCAAGAACATCAGGCAGATATTCATCACAGGAGAACCAACACGGCCCTTGCAACATACGTAA